>NW_028138981.1:0-256535 GCF_964270905.1 Leucopleurus acutus
TCTGCACTACAATGAAGTCTCACTGCCCCCCGGTCAAAAGCGCCATCTGAAAAAAGTGTAAAATCCAGAAAGGCAGGACAGGCCATGGAGAACTGGGAGCCTTGTTATGCTGGTGGGCGGGATGTAAATTGCCAACAGCCACTCTGGAGAAGTGTATGCTGTTTCCTGAAACATCTAAAAAACAAAGCAACAGAGCCTAGGGCACTTCCACTTATGGTCCTATAGCTTAGGAATATTAAAATCAAAAAGACACAGCCACCCCAAAGTTTGGGACGGCTCTGTTTACAAGAACCTCGTTTACGGTACAAGATCAATATCACAGAAAGCGAAAAATGGATAAAGAAGTTGTGGTACTTACGTACAATGCAATATCACTCAGCAATGAAATCTATGTCATCAGGCCCGTAGCAGCATAATGAGTGGATGCAGGTACGATGATTCTAAGTGAAATAAGTCACACAGAAAAAGAAAAATCATAAGGTATCACTACTACACGGAATGTAAACTTGGCTACACAGGAACTGAATTACAAAACAGAACAGGGTCTCAAATGTAGAAAACCAACTTATGCTAGCTTAAGGGGAAAGGTGAGTTGGGGTGCTGCATGAAACCAGAGATTGAAATTAGCACAGATACCATTCCATAAGCCAAATATGTAATAGACAAGAGCTACTCCTTGCTCAACGAAGTGGACTCAACATCCCATATTAAAAGCCTAAGAATATACCTGACTAGTAAGAATCTTAAAACCTATGGATTTATATGTCTCCGAAAGAGAATCAAGCATGTGTACAGCGGCATAAACGCAGCAGTGATAGGATTGGTGAGGTTCGGTGAGCAAATGCAGACCCTTTGAAGTCATATCGCATGGTACCCATTCCATGGTCTCAACTCTCCAGGTTTAAGGGATTCTTCATTCAGCTAAAACATGCATGTGGAACCCAGAGTATGATCCACGGTGTGATCGGGAAACGTGTTCAAATGTGTCTCAGTTTTCGTCCCCTTTTACTCGGGTACAACATTCCAGACGCTTTACTAACACTCTCCCCACTTGGAGAGTCAGTGCCTTTAACCTCCTGTTTGGCCCAGTTTGCAGTTTCTGTGGAAGATGAACAGGAAGATGGAGAACCAAGGAGAGACTAGCTGGAGGTGTTTGGAAGGGCAAATTTAACTCTCATTTCCCACCAGGAAGAGGAATTAACCAAAGGCTCAGCATGCCATGCCGGAACCACACTAGGGCCTGAAGCAATCCTGTGGTGTTGCGGTCAGCTCACAAGAAAGCGAGTTGAAGAAAGGAGCTCAGGGACACTGTAATTCACAACCCTACAGAGTTATAAATGACACTTATCGTCCAAAAATATATTGAAGTAAGGCTGCCAAGAGGACTTGAAAGCGGGGCAGAATTGCAGGAAACCAATTTCAGGAGGTAGACTGGAATTGCATGTAAAGCATAGGAAAAGAGGCAGAACGTCCACAATGATGCACTTGGCCAAAAAGGGCGTATGCGTTTTTTCCTGAATATATTCAGGAAAAAACGCATACGCCCTTTTTGGCCAACCAAGCAAGCTTGCAAAGGAAATCTGCACTACAATGAAGTCTCACTGCCCCCCGGTCAAAAGGGCCATCTGAAAAAAGTGTAAAATCCAGAAAGGCAGGACAGGCCATGGAGAACTGGGAGCTTTCTTATGCTGATGGGCGGGATGTAAATTGCCAACAGCCACTCTGGAGAAGTGTATGCTGTTTCCTGAAACATCTAAAAAACAAAGCAACAGAGCCTAGGGCACTTCCACTTATGGTCCTATAGCTTAGGGAAATTAAAATCAAAAAGACACAGCCACCCCAAAGTTTGGGCCGGCTCTGTTTACAAGAACCTCGTTTACGGTACAAGTTCAATATCACAGAAAGCGAAAAATGGATAAAGAAGTTGTGGTACTTACGTACAATGCAATATCACTCAGCAATGAAATCTATGTCATCAGGCCCGTCGCAGCATAATGAGTGGATTCAGGTACGATGATTCTAAGTGAAATAAGTCACACAGAAAAAGAAACATCATAAGATATCACTACTACACGGAATGTAAACTTGGCTACACAGGAACTGAATTACAAAACAGAACAGGGTCTCAAATGTAGAAAACCAACTTACGCTAGCTTAAGGGGAAAGGTGAGTTGGGGTGCTGCATGAAACCAGAGATTGAAATTAGCACAGATACCGTTCCATTATCCAAATATGTAATAGACAAGAGCTACTCCTTGCTCAACGAAGTGGACTCAACACCCCATATTAAACGCCTAAGAATATACCTGACTAGAAATAATCTTAAAACCTACGGATTTATATGTCTCCGAAAGACAATCAAGCGTGTGTACAGCGGCATAAACGCAGCAGTGATAGGATTGGTGAGGTTCGGTGAGCAAATGCAGACCCTTTGAAGTTATATTGCATGGTACCCATTCCATGGGTCTCAACTCTCCAGGTTTAAGGGATTCTTCCTTCAGCTAAAACATGCATGTGGAACGCAGAGTATGATCCACCGTGTGATCGGGAAACGTGTTCAAATGTGTCTCAGTTTTCGTCCCCTGGTACTCAGGTGCAAACTCCAGACGCTTTACTAACACTCTCCCCACTTGGAGAGTCAGTGCCTTTAACCTCCTGTTTGGCCCAGTTTGCAATTTCTGCGGAAAATGTACAGGAATATGGAGAACCAATGAGAGACTAGCTGGGGGTGTCTGGACGGGCAAATTTAACTCTCATTTCCCACCAGGAAGAGGAATTAACCAAAGGCTCAGCGTGCCGTGCCGGAACCACACTAGGGCCTGAAGCAATCCTGCGGTGTTGCGGCCAGCTCACAAGAAAGCGAGTTGAAGAAAGGAGCTCAGGGGCACTGTAATTCACAAACCTGCAGAGTTATAAATGACAGCTATCGTCCAAAAATATATTGAAGTAAGGCTGCCAAGAGGACTTGAAAGCGGGGCAGAATTGCAGGAAACCGATTTCAGGAGGTAGACGGGAATTGCATGTAAAGCATAGGAAAAGAGGCAGAACGTCCACAATGATGCACTTGGCCAAAAAGGGCGTATGCGTTTTTTCCAGGAAAAAACGCATACGCCCTTTTTGGCCAACCAAGCAAGCTTGCAAAGGAAATCTGCACTACAATGAAGTCTCGCTGCCCCCCGGTCAAAAGGGCCATATGAAAAAAGTGTAAAATCCAGAAAGGCAGGACAGGCCATGGAGAACTGGGAGCCTTGTTATGCTGATGGGCGGGATGTAAATTGCCAACAGCCACTCTGGAGAAGTGTATGCTGTTTCCTGAAACATCTAAAAAACTAAGCAACAGAGCCTAGGGCACTTCCACTTATGGTCCTATAGCTTAGGGAAATTAAAATCAAAAACACACAGCCACCCCAAAGTTTGGGACGGCTCTGTTTACAAGAACCTCGTTTACGGTACAAGTTCAATATCACAGAAAGCGAAAAATGGATAAAGAAGTTGTGCTACTTACGTACAATACAATATCACTCAGCAATGAAATCTATGTCATCAGGCCCGTAGCAGCATAATGAGTGGATTAAGGTACGATGATTGTAAGTGAAATAAGTCACACAGAAAAAGAAACATCATAAGATATCACTACTACACGGAATGTAAACTTGGCTACACAGGAACTGAATTACAAAACAGAACAGGGTCTCAAATGTAGAAAACCAACTTACGCTAGCTTAAGGGGAAAGGTGAGTTGGGGTGCTGCATGAAACCAGAGATTGAAATTAGCACAGATACCGTTCCATAAGCCAAATATGTAATAGACAAGAGCTACTCCTTGCTCAACGAAGTGGACTCAACACCCCATATTAAACGCCTAAGAATATACCTGACTAGAAATAATCTTAAAACCTACGGATTTATATGTCTCCGAAAGACAATCAAGCGTGTGTACAGCGGCATAAACGCAGCAGTGATAGGATTGGTGAGGCTCGGTGAGCAAATGCAGACCCTTTGAAGTCATATTGCATGGTACCCATTCCATGGGTCTCAACTCTCCAGGTTTAAGGGATTCTTCCTTCAGCTAAAACATGCATGTGGAACGCAGAGTATGATCCACCGTGTGATCGG
Source organism: Leucopleurus acutus (assembly GCF_964270905.1). Taxonomy (NCBI): domain Eukaryota; kingdom Metazoa; phylum Chordata; class Mammalia; order Artiodactyla; family Delphinidae; genus Leucopleurus; species Leucopleurus acutus. The sequence continues at coordinate 4,117 of NW_028138981.1, forward strand.
GAAACGTGTTCAAATGTGTCTCAGTTTTCGTCCCCTGGGACTCGGGTGCAAACTCCGGACGCTTTACTAACACTCTCCCCACTTGGAGAGTCAGTGCCTTTAACCTCCTGTTTGGCCCAGTTTGCAATTTCTGCGGAAAATGTACAGGAATAGGGAGAACCAATGAGAGACTAGCTGGGGGTGTCTGGACGGGCAAATTTAACTCTCATTTCCCACCAGGAAGAGGAATTAACCAAAGGCTCAGCGTGCCGTGCCGGAACCACACTAGGGCCTGAAGCAATCCTGCGGTGTTGCGGCCAGCTCACAAGAAAGCGAGTTGAAGAAAGGAGCTCAGGGGCACTGTAATTCACAAACCTGCAGAGTTATAAATGACAGCTATCGTCCAAAAATATATTGAAGTAAGGCTGCCAAGAGGACTTGAAAGCGGGGCAGAATTGCAGGAAACCGATTTCAGGAGGTAGACGGGAATTGCATGTAAAGCATAGGAAAAGAGGCAGAACGTCCACAATGATGCACTTGGCCAAAAAGGGCGTATGCGTTTTTTCCTGAATATATTCAGGAAAAAACGCATACGCCCTTTTTGGCCAACCAAGCAAGCTTGCAAAGGAAATCTGCACTACAATGAAGTCTCACTGCTCCCCGGTCAAAAGGGCCATCTGAAAAAAGTGTAAAATCCAGAAAGGCAGGACAGGCCATGGAGAACTGGGAGCCTTGTTAGGCTGATGAGCGGGATGTAAATTGCCAACAGCCACTCTGGAGAAGTGTATGGTGTTTCCTGAAACATCCAAAAAACAAAGCAACAGAGCCTAGGGCACTTCCACTTATGGTCCTATAGCTTAGGGAAATTAAAATCAAAAAGACACAGCCACCCCAAAGTTTGGGACGGCTCTGTTTACAAGAAACTCGTTTACAGTACAAGTTCAATATCACAGAAAGCGAAAAATGGATAAAGAAGTTGTGGTACTTACGTACAATGCAATATCACTCAGCAATGAAATCTATGTCATCAGGCCCATAGCAGCATAATGAGTGGATTCAGGTACGATGATTCTAAGTGATATAAGTCACACAGAAAAAGAAACATCATAAGATATCACTACTACACGTAATGTAAACTTGGCTACACAGGAACTGAATTACTAAACAGAACAGGGTGTCAAATGTAGAAAACCAACTTATGCTTGCTTAAGGGGAAAGGTGAGTTGGGGTGCTGCATACAACAAGAGATTGAAATTAGCACAGATACCATTCCATAAGCCAAATATGTAATAGACAAGAGCTACTCCTTGCTCAACGAAGTGGACTCAACACCCCATATTAATCGCCTAACAATATACCTGACTAGTAAGAATCTTAAAACCTATGGATTTATATGTCTCCGAAAGAGAATCAAGCGTGTGTACAGCGGCATAAACGCAGCAGTGATAGGATTGGTGAGGTTCGGTGAGCAAATGCAGACCCTTTGAAGTCATATTGCATGGTACCCATTCCATGGGTCTCAACTCTCCATGTTTAAGGGATTCTTCCTTCAGCTGAAACATGCATGTGGAACCCAGAGTATGATCCACCGTGTGATCGGAAAACGTGTTCAAATGTGTCTCAGTTTACGTCCCCTGTTACTCGGGTGCAACATTCCAGACGCTTTACTAACACTCTCCCCACTTGGAGAGTCAGTGCCTTTAAACTCCTGTTTGGCCCAGTTTGCAATTTCTGTGGAAAATGAACAGGAATAGGGAGAACCAATGAGAGACTAGCTGGAGCTGTCTGGACGGGCAAATTTAACTCTCATTTCCCACCAGGAAGAGGAATTAACCAAAGGCTCAGCATGCCGTGCCGGAAACAAACTAGGGCCTGAAGCAATCCTGCGGTGTTGCGGCCAGCTCACAAGAAAGCGAGTTGAAGAAAGGAGCTCAGGGGCACTGTAATTCACAAACCTGCAGAGTTATAAATGACATGTATCTTCCAAAAATATATTGAAGTAAGGCTGCCAAGAGGAGTTGAAAGCGGGGCAGAATTGCAGGAAACCAATTTCAGGAGGTAGACTGGAATTGCATGTAAAGCATACGAAAAGAGGCAGAACGTCCACAATGATGCACCTGGCCAAAAAGGGCGTATGCGTTTTTTCCTGGATATATTCAGGAAAAAACGCATACGCCCTTTTTGGCCAACCAAGCAAGCTTGCAAAGGAAATCTGCACTACAATGAAGTCTCACTGCCCCCTGGTCAAAAGGGCCATCTGAAAAAAGTGTAAAATCCAGAAAGGCAGGACAGGCCATGGAGAACTGGGAGCCTTGTTATGCTGATGGGTGGGATGTAAATTACCAGCAGCCACTCTGGAGAAGTGTATGGTGTTTCCTGAAACATCCAAAAAACAAAGCAACAGAGCCTAGGGCACTTCCACTTATGGTCCTATAGCTTAGGGAAATTAAAATCAAAAAAACACAGCCATCCCAAAGTTTGGGACGGCTCTGTTTACAAGAACCTTGTTCACCGTACAAGTTCAATATCACAGAAAGCGAAAAATGGATAAAGAAGTTGTGGTACTTACGTACAATGCAATATCACTCAGCAATGAAATCTATGTCATCAGGCACATAGCAGCATAATGAGTGGATTCAGGTACGATGATTCTAAGTGAAATAAGTCACACAGAAAAAGAAACATCATAAGATATCACTACTACACGGAATGTAAACTTGGCTACACAGGAACTAAATTACTAAACAGAAAAGAGTGTCAAATGTAGAAAACCAACTTATGCTTGCTTAAGGGGAAAGGTGAGTTGGGGTGCTGCATACAACAAGAGATTGAAATTAGCACAGATACCATTCCATAAGCCAAATATGTAATAGACAAGAGCTACTCCTTGCTCAACGAAGTGAACTCAACACCCCATATTAAACGCCTAACAATATACCTGACTAGTAAGAATCTTAAAACCTATGGATTTATATGTCTCCGAAAGAGAATCAAGCGTGTGTTCAGCGGCATAAACGCAGCAGGGATAGGATTGGTGAGGTTCGGTGAGCAAATGCAGACCCTTTGAAGTCATATTGCATGGTACCCATTCCATGGGTCTCAACTCTCCATGTTTAAGGGATTCTTCTTTCAGCTAAAACATGCATGTGGAACCCAGAGTATGATCCACCGTGTGATCGGAAAACGTGTTCAAATGTGTCTCAGTTTTCGTCCACTGCTACTCGGGTGCAACATTCCAGACGCTTTACTAACACTCTCCCCACTTGGAGAGTCAGTGCCTTTAACCTCCTGTTTGGCCCAGTTTGCAATTTCTGTGGAAAATGAACAGGAATAGGGAGAACCAATGAGAGACAAGGTGGAGGTGTCTGGACGGGCAAATTTAACTCTCATTTCCCACCAGGAAGAGGAATTAACCAAAGGCTCAGCATGCCGTGCCGGAACCAAACTAGGGCCTGAAGCAATCCTGCGGTGTTGCGGCCAGCTCACAAGAAAGCGAGTTGAAGAAAGGAGCTCAGGGGCACTGTAATTCACAAACCTGCAGAGTTATAAATGACAGCTATCTTCCAAAAATATATTGAAGTAAGGCTGCCAAGAGGAGTTGAAAGCGGGGCAGAATTGCAGGAAACCGATTTCAGGAGGTAGACTGGAATTGCATGTAAAGCATAGGAAAAGAGGCAGAACGTCCACAATGATGCACTTGGCCAAAAAGGGCGTATGCGTTTTTTCCTGAATATATTCAGGAAAAAACGCATACGCCCTTTTTGGCCAACCAAGCAAGCTTGCAAAGGAAATCTGCACTACAATGAAGTCTCACTGCCCCCCGGTCAAAAGGGCCATCTGAAAAAAGTGTAAAATCCAGAAAGGCAGGACAGGCCATGGAGAACTGGGAGCCTTGTTATGCTGATGGGCGGGATGTAAATTGCCAGCAGCCACTCTGGAGAAGTGTATGGTGTTTCCTGAAACATCCAAAAAACAAGGCAACAGAGCCTAGGGCACTTCCACTTATGGTCCTATAGATTAGGGAAATTAAAATCAAAAAGACACAGCCACCCCAAAGTTTGGGACGGCTCTGTTTACAAGAACCTCGTTTACCGTACAAGTTCAATATCACAGAAAGCGAAAAATGGATACAGAAGTTGTGGTACTTACGTACAATGCAATATCAGTCAGCAATGAAATCTATGTCATCAGGCCCATAGCAGCATAATGAGTGGATTCAGGTACGATGATTCTAAGTGAAATAAGTCACACAGAAAAAGGAACATCATAAGATATCCCTAATACACGGAATGTAAACTTGGCTACACAGGAACTGAATTACAAAACAGAACAGGGTCTCAAATGTAGAAAACCAACTTATGCTTGCTTAAGGGCAAAGGTGAGTTGGGGTGCTGCATGAAACCAGAGATTGAAATTAGCACAGATACCGTTCCATAAGCCAAATATGTAATAGACAAGAGCTACTCCTTGCTCAACGAAGTGGACTCAACACCCCATATTAAACGCCTAACAATATACCTGACTAGTAAGAACCTTAAAACCTTTGAATTTATATGTCTCCGACAGAGAATCAAGCGTGTGTACAGCAGCATAAACGCAGCAGTGATAGGATTGGTGAGGTTCGGTGAGCAAATGCAGACCCTTTGAAGTCATATTGCATGGTACCCATTCCATGGGTCTCAACTCTCCAGGTTTAAGGGATTCTTCCTTCAGCTAAAACATGCATGTGGAACGGAGTGTATGATCCACCGTGTGATCGGGAAACGTGTTCAAATGTGTCTCAGTTTTCGTCCCTTGGTACTCGGGTGCAACATTCCAGACGCTTTACTAACACTCTCCCCACTTGGAGAGTCAGTGCCTTTAACCTCCTGTTTGGCCCAGTTTGCAATTTCTTCGGAAGATGAACAGGAATAAGGAGAAGCAATGGGAGACTATCTGTAGGTGTCTGGACGGGCAAATTTAACTCTCATTTCCCACCAGGAAGATAAATGTACCAAAGGCTCCGCGTGCCATGCTGGAACTAGATTAGGGCCTGAGGAGATCCTGCGGTGTTGCGGCCAGCTCACAAGAAAGCGAGTTGAAGAAAGGAGCTCAGGGGCACTGTAATTCAGAAACCTGTGGAGTTATAAATGACAGCTATCATCCAAAATTATACTGAAGTAAGGCTGCGAAGAGGACTTGAATGTGGGGCAGAATTGCTGGAAACTTGTTTCAGAACGTACACGGGAGTAGCTCTTAAAGCATAGGAAAAGAGACAGAACTTGGAAAATAATGCACTTGGCAAAAAAGGGCATATGTGTTTTATCCAGAGCTCTCATACCTGAGGGGAGGAGATTCCCAGCAGGCTCCAACTGCCACCTGAGGGCTCACATTGCCAAGGCAACGTGAGCATGCCAGGCAGGAGTTACCTCACAGCAGAGGTCCCACCTCACAGAAGGGTGAGAAACCCAGCCAACATCAGACTCTCACCAGAGGGTCCACATCACCAAGGGGATGGGAACCAGGCAGGAGTGTCTTCACATCAGTGGGGCCACATCATCAAAAGCTGAGGTACTCAGCACATGTGTCCTCAAACCAGAGGACCCACATCACCAAGGACCTCGGAGTGAGGCAGGCAGGAGTAGCCTCACAACACTGGGCCCATAGAATAAAAAAGTGAGGAATCCAGCAGTTGGAACCTCCCAGCAGGCGACCCAGAGCACCGAGGCCATGGGATCCAGGCCACAGTGAACTCACAGAAGAGGGCCCATGTCATGAAACTGAGCAACCCAGCCATTGGGACCTCAGAGCAGGAGGCCCACATCCCCATGGGGATGGAATTCTGGTAGGAGTGTCCTCGCACCACTGAGAACGTATCAGAAAATTTTGGGCGACCAGCAGTTAGGGCCTGACGCCAGAGGACCCTCATCACCAAGGGAAGGAGGCTCCCAGCAGGCTCCAACTGCCACCAGAGGGCTGACGTCGCCAAGGCGATGTGTGCCAACCAGGCACGAATGACCTCACAGCAGAGGGCCCACCTCAGAGAAGTGTGACGAACCCAGTCAGGATCAGACTCGCACCAGAGGGCCCACATCACCAAATGGATTGGAACCAGGCAGGAGTGTCCTCACATGAGTAGGGCCACATCATCTAAAGGTGAGGAACCCAGAACATGTGGCTTCAAACCATAGGACACCCATCACCAAGGGGCTGGGAGTGAGGCAGGCAGGAGGAGCCTCATAACAGAGGGCCCAAAAATAAGAAAGGTGAGGAATCCAGCAGTTGGAACCTCCCAGCAGGCGGCCCAGAGCACAGAGGCTAGAGGAACCAGGCCAGAGTGAACTAACACCAGACAGCCCACATCATGAAACTGTGAGCAACCCAGACATTGGGACCTCAGAGCAGAAGGCCCACATCCCCATGGTGATGGGAACATGACAGGAGTGTCCTGGCATCACTGGGCTCACATCAGAAAACGTGGGGTGCTCAGAAGTTAGGGCCTGACGCTAGAGGGCACTCATCACCGAGAGGAGGAGGCTCCCAGCAGGCTCCAGCTGCCACCAGAGGGCCAACGTCGCCAAGGTGATGTGTGCCAGCCTGGCAGGAGTGACCTCACAGCAGAGGGCCCACCTCACAGAAGGGTGAGGAACACAGCCAGGATCAGACTCTCACCAGAGGGCCCACATCACCAAGGGGATGGGAACCAGGCAGGAATGTCCCCACACCAGTGGGACAACATCATCGAAAGGTGAGGATCCCAGCACATGTGTCCTCAAACCAGAGGAACCACATCACCAAGTGGTTCGGAATGAGGCTGGCAGGACTGGCCTCACAACACAGGGTCCATAGAATATAAAAGTTGAGGAATCCAGCAGTTGGAACCTCCCAGCAAGTGGCCCAGAGCACCGAGGCTATGGGATCCAGGCCGCAGTGAACTCACAGCAGAGGGCCCACATCATGAACCTGTGAGCAGCCCAGCTGTTGGGACCTCAGAACAGAAGGCCCACATCCCCATTGGGATGGGAACCTGGCAGGAGTGGCTTTGCACCACTTAGCACATATCAGAAAATGTTAGGAGCCCAGCAGTTAGGGCCTGACGCCAGGGGGCCCTCATAACTGAGGGGAGGAGACTCCCAGCAGGTTCCAACTGCCAACAGAGGGCCCACGTCTACAAGGTGGCATGCGCCAGGCAGGCAGTAGTGACCTCACAGCAGAGGGCCTATCTCACAGAAGGGTGAGGAACCGAGGCAGGATGAGACTCTCACCAGAGGGCCCACAACACCAAGGGGATGGGAACCAGTCAGGACTGTCCTCCCACCAGTGGGGCCACATCATCGAAAGGTGAGGAACCCAGCACATGTGGCCTCATATCAGAGGACATACATCACAAAGGGGATGGGAGTGAGGCAGGTAGGAGTAGCCTAAAAACAGAGGGCCCAAAGAATAAAAAAAGTGAGGAATCCAGCATTTGGAACCTCCCAGCAGGCGGCCGAGAGCACAGAAGCTATGGGATGCAGGCAGGAGTGAACTAACAGCAGAGAGCCCACATCATGAAACTGTGAGCAACCCAGGCATTGGGACCTCAGAGCAGAAAGCCCACATCCCCATGGGGATGGGAACCTGACAGGAGTGTCCTGGCATCACTGGGCTCACATCAGAAAACGTGGGGAGCCCAGCAGTTAGAGCCTGATGCTAGAGGGCCGTCATCACCGAGGGCAGGAGGCTCCCAGCAGGTTCCATGTGCCAACAGAGGGCCCACATCGCCAAGGTGATGTGTGCAAGTCAGGCAGGATTGACCTCACAGCAGAGGGCCTACCTCACAGAAGAGTGAGGAACCCAGCCAGGATAAGACTGTCACCAGAAGGCCCACATCACCAAGGGGATGGGAACCAGGCAGGAGTGTCCTCACACCAGTGGGGCCACATCATTGAAAGTTGCCTAACCCAGCACATGTGGCCTCAAACCAGAAGACCCACATCACGAAGGGGTTGCGAGTGAGGCAGGCAGGAGGAGCATCACAACACAGGACCCATAGAATACAAAAGTTGAGGAATCGAGCAGTTGGAACCTCCCAGCAGGCAGCCAAGACCACAGAGGCTATGGGATCCAGGCCACAGTGAACTAACACCAGAGAGCCCACATCATGAAATTGTGATCAACCCAGCCGTTGGAACCTCAGAGCAGAAGGCCCACATCCCCATGGGGATGGGAACCTAAGAGGAGTGCTTGAGCAACACTGGGCTCACTAAGAAAAGTTGGGGAGCCCAGCAGTTAGGGCCTGACGTCAGAGGGCCCTCATCACAGAGCTGAGGAGGCTCCCAGCAGGGTCCAATTGCCACCAGAGGGCTCATGTCAACAAGGCGAGGTGAGCAACCCAGGCAAGAGTTACCTGATAGTAGAGGGCCCACCTCACAGATGGGTGAGGAACCCAGCCAGGATCAGACTCTCACCAGAGGGCCCACATCACAAAGGGGATGGGACCCAGTCAGGATTATCCTCACACCAGTGGGGCCTCATCATCTTAAGGTGAGGAACCCAGCACATGTGTCCTCAAACCAGAGGACCCACATCACCAAGGGCCTTGGAGTGAGGCAGGCAGGAGTAGCCTCACAACACAGGGCACATAATATAAAAAACGTGAGGATTCCAGCATTTAGACCTTCCAGCAGGCGGCCCAGAACACCGAGGCTATGGGATCCAGGCCACAGTGAACTCACAGCAGAGGGCCCACATCACAAAACTGTGAGCAACCCAGGAGTTGAGACCTCAGCGCAGAAGGACCACATCCCCATGGGAATGGGAACCTGGCTGGAGTGTCCTCGCACCACTGGGCGCACATCAGAAAATGTGGGGAGCCCACCATTTAGGGCCTGACGCCAGAGGGCCATCATCACCGAGAGGAGGAGGTGCCCTGCACGCTCCAACTGCCACCAGAGGGCTCACGTCTCCAAGGTGACGTGTGCCAGCCAGGCAGGAGTGACCTCACAGCAGAGGGCCTACCTCACAGAACGTTGAGGAACCCAGCCAGGATTAGACTCTCGCCAGAGGGCCCACCTCACCAAGGGGATGGGAACCAGGCAGGAGTGTCCTCACACAAGTGGGGTCACATCATCGAAAGGTGAGGAACGCAGCACATGTGGCCTCAAGCCATAGGACAGTCATCACCAAGGGGCTGGCAGTGAGGCAGGCAGGAGGAGCCTCACAACAGAGGGCACATAGAATAAAAAAGTTGAGGAATCCAGCAGTTGGAACCTCCCAGCAGGCGGCTCAGAGCACCGATGATAAGGGATCCTTGCCGGAGTGAACTCACAGCAGAGGGCCCACATCATGGTACTGTGAGCAAGCCAGCCGTTTTGACCTCAGAGCAGAAGGCCCATATTGCCATGGGGATGGGAACCTGGCAAGAGTCTCCTCACTCACTTGGCGCACATCAGAAAATGTGGGGAGCCCAGCAGTTATGGCCTAAGGCAAGAGGGCCCTCATCACCGAGGGGAGGAGGATCCCAGCACACTCCAACTGCCACCAGAGGGCCCACGTCGCCAAGGTGACCTGTGCCAGACAGGCATGATTGACCTCACAGCAGAGGGCCCACCTCACAGAAGGGTGAGGAACCCAGCCAGGATCAGACTCTCACCTGAGGGCCCACATCAGCAAGGGGATGGGAACCAGTCAGGACTGTCTTCCCTCCAGTGGGGTCACATCATCGAAAGGTGCGGAACCCAGCACATGTGGCCTCAAATCAGAGGACACATATCACAAAGGGAATGGGAGTGAGGCAGGCAGGAGTAGCCTAAAAACAGAGGGCCCAAAGAATAAGAAAGGTGAGGAATCCAGCAGTTGGAACCTCCCAGCAGGCGGTCCAGAGCACAGAAGCTATGGGATGCAGGCAGGAGTGAACTAACAGCAGAGAGCCCACATCATGAAACTGTGAGCAACCCAGGCTTTGGGACCTCAGAGCAGAAGGCCCACACCCCAATGGGGATGTGAACCTGGCTGGAGTGTCCTCGCACCACTGGGCACACATCACAAAATGTGGGGAGCCCAGCAGTTAGGGCCTGATGCCAGAGGGCCCTCATCACCGAGGAGAGGAGGCTCCCAGCAGGCTCCAAGCGCCACCAGAGGGCTCATGTCCACAAGGCGAGGTGAGCAAGCCAGGCAAGAATGACCTCACATCAGACGGCCCACCTCACAGATGGGTGAGGAACCCAGCCAGGATCAGACTCTCAACAGAGGGCCCACATCACCAAGGGGATGTGAACCAGGCAGGAGTCTCCTAAGACCATTGGTCCCACATCATCGAAAGGTGAGGAACCCAGCACATGTGGCCTCAAACCAGACGACACACATCACGAAGGGGCTGGGAGTGAGGCAGGCAGGAGGATCCTCACAACAGAGGGCCCAAAAATTTAAAAAAGTGAGGAATCCAGCAGTTGGAACCTCCCAGCAGGCGGCCAAGAGCACAGAGGCTATGGGATCCAGGCTTCTGTGAACTAACACCAGAGAGCCCACATCATGAAAATGTGAACAACCCAGCCGTTGGGACCTCAGAGCAGAAGGCCCACATCCCCATGGAGATGGGATCCTAAGAGGAGTGCCAAAGCATCACTGGGCTCACTAAGAAAAGTTGGTGAGCCCAGCAGTCAGGGCCTGATGCAAGAGGGCCCTCATCACCGGGGGGAAGAGATTCCCAGCACGCTCCAACTGCCACCACACGGCTGACTTCAACAAGGCAATGTGTGCCAGCCATGCAGGAGTGACCTATCAGCAGAGGGTCTCCCTCACAGGTGGGTGAGGAACAAAGCCAGGAACAGACTCTCACCAGGGGGTCCACATAACCACGTGGATGAGAACCAAGCAGGAGTGTCCTCACACTAGTGGGGCCACATCATCGAAAGGTCAGGAACCCAGCAAAAGTGGCCACAAACCAGAGGACCCACATCACCAAGGGGTTGAGAGTGAGGTAGGTGTCTGGACGGGCATATTTAACACTCATTTCCCACCAGGAAGAGGAATTAACCAAAGGCTCAGCGTGCCCTGCCAGAAGCAGATTAGGGCCTGAAGCAGCCTTGCGGGTTTGCGGCCAGCTCACAAGAAAGCGAGTTGAAGAAAGGAGCTCAGGGGCCCTGTAATTCACAAACCTGCAGAGTTATAAATGACAGATAACGTCCAAAAATATATTGAAGTAAGGCTGCGAAGAGGACTTGAAAGCGGGGCAGAATTGCAGGAAACCGATTTCAGGAGGTAGACTGGATTTGCATTTAAAGCATAGGAAAAGAGGCAGAACATCGACAATGATGCACTTGGCAACAAAGGGCGTATGAGTTTGTTCCTGAATATATTCAGGAACAAACACATACGCCCTTTTTGGCAAACCAAGCAAGCTTGCAATGGAAATCCGAACTACTATGAAGTGTCACTTCCCCCCGGTCTAAAGGGCCATCTGAGAAAAGTGTAAAATCCAGAAAGGCAAGACAGGCCATGGGGAAAAAGGAGCCTTGTTATGCTGATGGGCGGGATGTACATTGCCAACAGCCACTCTGGAGAAGTGTATGGTGTTTCCTGATACATCTGAAAAACAAAGCAACAGAGTCTAGGGCATTTCCACTTATGGTCCTATAGCTTAGGGAAATTAAAATCAAAAAGACACAGCCACCCCAAAATTTACAACGGCTCTGTTTACAGGAGCCTCTTCTACAGTACAAGTTAAATATCCCAGAGAACAAATAATTGATAAAGAAGTTGCGGTACTTATGTACAACAGAATACCACTCAGCAATGAAATCTGTGTCACCAGGCCTGTACCAGCATAATGAGTGGATTGAGGCATGATGATTCTAAGTGAAATAAGTCACACAGAAAAAGAAACATCATAAGGTATCACTAATGCACGGAATGTAAACTTGGCTACACATGAACTGAATTACAAAACAGAACAGGGTCTCAAGTTTAGAAAACCAACTTATGCTTGCTTAAGGGGAAAGGTGAGTTGGGGTGCTGCATAAAACCAGAGTTTGAAATTAGCACAGATACCGTTCCATAAGCCAAATATGTAATAGACAAGACCTACCCCTTGCTCAACGAAATGGACTCAACAATGAGGTATCACCTCACACCTGTTAGAATGGGCATCATCTGAAAATCTACAAACAACAAATGCTGGAAAGGGTGTGGAGAAAAGGAAGCCTCTTCCACTATTGTTGGGAATATAAATTGATACAGTCACTATGGAGAACAATATGGAGTTTCTTAAGAAACTAATAATAGAATTACCATATGATACAGCAATCCCAGGACTGGACATATACCCAGACAAAACCATAAATCAAAAAGAGACATTCACCGCAATGTTCATTGCATCACTATTTACAATATCGAGGTAATGGAAGCAACCTAAATGCCCACAGACAGACGAATGCATAAAGATGTGGTACATATATAAAATGGAATATTACTAAGCCATGAAAGGAATGAAATTGGGTCATTTGTAGAGACGTCGATGGATCTAGAGACTGTCATACAGAGTGAAGTAAGTCAGAAAGAGAAAAACAAATCTTGTATATTCATGCATATATGTGGAACCTAGAAAAACTGTACAGATTAACCGTTTTGCAAGGCATAAATAGAGCAACAGATGTAGACAACAATCGTATGGACAACAAGGGGGGAAAGCTCTTGGAGGGGTGGTGGTGGGAGGAGTTGAGAGATTGGGATTGGCATGTAAACATTTATATGTATAAAATAGATAACCAATGAGAACCTGCTGTATAAAAATATAAAATAAAATTCAAAATTAAAAAGAAATAAAATTTAAAAAATAAAACAGAAAAAACAATTATTCCCTTCACATACATGTATTTATATGAATAAATTATTTCCATGCTTATATCTGTAAATACAAAAAAGAGGAATAAAATCTACCTTGAACCAAAAACGAAAAAGAGAAAAAAAAAACAGAACCCACCAGTTACTCAGAGGAAAACCGTATCAGGGCACTTGCTCCAGTTGTAAACAATTCTGAAGTTGGTCAGTGGTGGGGAATCGTCTCCCATTCAGCCAGCAGCCCCCACACAACAAGCGTCCTCATTGCAAAGCTGGGGCACCGTGCCGAGGCATCTGTGAGTAAACGTGAGCTGAACCCCAGGCCAGTTGCTGCTGAACTGTTCCCGCCCTTCCCAGGTAAAACACCTGAATATATACAAGGACTTGAAAGCCTAGAGGAAGGGCCATGGAGCCACACGAGTGACAGCATGCCAGCTGACTTGGTGCCTGCAGGCCAGCCAGGATGGTCCTGGCCCTGGGTGCTCTTCTGGAAGATTTCCATTTCCCTGCCTGAGATACCCGTCCTGTCCCTGCCCCCACTGCTTTTTTCCTTCCTCACCTCTGCCCAGGGAGAAATTCCAGCAGCAGGTATGGGTGACACATCCTCTTCTTTAGCAGGTGGCAGCCTGGCAACTGCTGCAGAAAGTCCAGCAGAGCCCCACTCACACTGGGCCACCCACAAAGCCGTGGCCTCTCACTCCCTCCCACCAGCCCAGCCCCGAGACTGCTGACAGGGCAGAGAAAATGGCGTCAGGCACAGCTGCAGGGGCTTTTGCTGCCTGGAGTGGTATTTATATTGATCTCAACCCAGGCACACCTGGGGAGGGCTGGCCGGCATGGTAAGGCTGCCCAGGTCAGCCAATCATCACCCCTCAGGGGCTCACAGTTGCAGAAAATGGAACTTGCTGAACCGGCCAGGTCCAAGGAACAGGTGTGGGCTCCTGAGAGTCAGGATAGACAAGGGGCTGCAGCTTTGGCTTGTTTTCTAATCATTTTATCTGGCCCATGAGTGGGAGACAACTTCAAGAAAACCCTCTCCTAATGAGAGGAACCCAGGAGTCAGGGAGAGGAGGGGTGGGTGGTGGTTGGAGACAGAGGCCTGGTGCCCTGGGTGCAGTGGAAGTCTCTGGAAGACCAGGTGGAGGGAGGCCACACAGAGTGATGCCCAGGGTCACAGACCTGTCGGAGCTGCTGTTTGTTAGTTCAAGTCCTGCTCTGAGGTGCTCTGTGTCAGCTCTGAGCGACAGGTGAGCTGGGGGTGCTCTTCAATGAGGGCTATGTGCACGGTTCCTGTGTGCCCAGCCCTGCCACGGTACCTGCAAGGGTAGCTCTGTATCCTGGGAGGGGCCTGACCATGAGAGCCCCGTGGGCTGGGTTGGGGGTGGGGTACCTGCCCAGGAGAGCTCCATATCCTGGGATTGGCCTGACCACGAGAGCCCCATGGGCTGCTGGGGACCTGGTAAAGGATGTCAGGACAGTCAGTGAAGCCACCGAGGATATACCTCCAGTTGCTCCTGATCCCTACACCCTGCTGGTCATTCTACCAACCACCAGGACATGGTATTCTGTATTAGTCTTCAATGATGCCTTCTTTTGTATTCCATTAGTCCCAGAGTCACAAGAAATTTTGGTTTGTGAGTGGCAGGACTCAACATACAACTAAAACAATACTTCCGGGCCGTCTTGCCCCAAGGGTTCAAAAATTCCCACACCATCTTTGGGGAAAGCTTAGCTAACGACCGAAAAGTTCTACCTCTGGAAAAGGAAACCCTCCTTCAATATGCAGATGACATTCTGATCGCCAGCCCTACTAAGGAGGCCTCTGAACTACCAAGCCAATAAAGGATAGAAGTTGTCCAAGAAAAAGCTCAAATATCACAGACTGCAGTGACCTGCCTGGGCTTCATTCTCACACAAGGTCAGAGAAGCCCATCCCAGGAAAGGGAAGAAACCATTTGCAGCCTTACCCCTTTCTAAAACTAGAAGACAGCTTAGGGGTTCCTGGGGAGGCCAGGGTTTGCTGCTTCTGGATCCCTAACTACAGTCTACTAGCTGGGCCTCTATATGAAACACTGAAAGGAAAAGATGATGATCCTTTTGAACAGAATCCAGAAGTGGCCTTTCAAGAATGGAAAGAGCAGTCAATTCAGACCCTTGCCCTGGAACTCCCTAATTGAGCTAAACCCTTTGACCTTTCCATTCCCGGTGAAAGGTGAATCGCCATTGGAGAATTAGTGCAAAAACTGGGACCACTTGAAATGGAACAACGCAAGAATGCCATCCAGGTAGGATAAACTACAGTCACCAAGGGGCTTGGCCCACTGCCACATCTGGCCAAGATACTGGCGGTATCTAAAAACCTGGAAATCAGCAGCCCAAAAGGCCACCTCCCTCCTAAGGGAAAAGGACCCCACGTGGTGATCCTAATCACCAACCATGCCCTGAAGTTGCAGGGTTCGCTCCGTGGGCACACCGACCTCGAGTGAGGAGGCCCTCCAACTCCAACATCCAGAGAGATAACCGGGGGCAACAGGGCACCATGACGACTCGTGTGAACATCACTTGACCTGGAGTTTCTCTCATAAAACAACAATAGTGTGTCCCGAAGGAGTAGACTACTGCTTGCAGGACTTCCTGCACCCGGAGGGGAGCTAATAATCTTGGCGGGGGAACCGTATATCACACCGTCACCATAGAAAAGCCTACAGACACCGTGATGATGGTGGCCAATAAGACCGGCTGGACTCCTGTTTACTTCAAAAGGCTGTTGACTCAGTGGCCATCATGGTCCTTGATCACCACTGACCCTGGACTGTCTGGGAGTTGAGCGGGCAGGGCTCTGACACCTGGTGCTGTTTTTACGTTAATTCAGGGGCCTAATTGAAGAAAGAGCAGACTACTGGTCAGAGCATCTAGGCTGGCAGAAACGGTCAGCCTAAGGTGGCCGAACAAATGTGGGGCGGGGTGAAACCGGCCCCCACAGCGTCTCTGCACATCTCTTTCCTGGACCCTTAAAGGTCATTAGAATCTATAACACTTCCAATGCTGGTGCTCAGGCGGACGAGCAGGGAGGCAGGGGTCCTGGGGCCAATCAACGTCACCTGGAGGCTGCTGGGGAGAAGTTCTGACCCTCGTCCCCTGGTATGAGGGCTCCCAACTCAGCACTCAGCAGTTACAGAAGAAGGGTCTGCACCCTCAGCACTCCAAGAATGAGGAACGGGACAAAAGGCAGAGGAGGGGTTTGTCCCCAGCAAAGCCCATTAAAAATCCCTGGGAGATAAAAATAGAATGTGGGCAATAAAGTCAAGTCTGACCTTTTTTATCCTTTGTGCTTTGTCTAATTTCACGTGCTCCTAGGGTCCCGCATGCAGAGGTTCCACACCCGGCACTTCAGACCAGATTTCCTGGTGCAGAATGGCTGGGTCGACACCTCAGCTCCTGGGGCCCAGTGCAGACTCCGAGATATAGAGCCTGAGCTGCAGCCAACCCGGCCCTTGAGAGCTCCGCCCCCTCCCTCCCACTGACTCTGACAGGATCTCTACACAGCAGCCCAGCCCACAGCCCACGGGGTAGTGCATGCTCTCACCTCTCCATTCTCTGATGAAAATATAAAGTTTCCTTTGCTTGGGAACCAAACTCAGTCTCGATCTGTTGGCCCCAATGACACTGGGCAGGGGGACCTTTGTTGGGGTCCACTCTGGAGGATCAGTAACAGAAATTGAGACTATTGTAACTTCAGTGAACAGATGTGTGAGCCAAACTGTAGTTAACATAGAACAGTTTATAAGGCTCGGGTAAAATAAGATGTTTCTAACACTTCCATTTGATATTTCCATCACTTTATTATAAGCAAGTTCAGTGAAAAGGTTTGTCTTATTTGTCAGGTCAATATTAGAGAAATGAAGTGATTTCTTTCCAAGGATGTACATCTAATAATCTTGGTTAAAGCTTCAATCTTGTTTTAAATGCTTTTCCATTGAAAATGATACCTCTCTTTCAGCTCCCCCATTTCTGAGAAGTATAAAATCTTATAATTTATTATTACCAAAGGGGAAAGGTGGGAGGAGGGATAAATTAACAGTTTGGAATTAACACATACACACTGCTATGTATAAAATAGATCATCAACAAGGAACTACTGTATAGCACAGGGAACTACACTCAATATTGTGCAATAACCTATAAGGGGAAATAATCGGAAAAAGAATAGATATTTTTATTGACATCATCTATCAATGACAGTTAAAGTGTAACCTAAGGGAAGCCGGTGGTGAGTGCTTCTGACCCTGAAGACTTCAGTCATCTAAAGTTTGGACTCTGCCTACTTCCCAAGGCCCTTAATGAACATATGTGTAGCCGTAGCTTAAAAAACTCCCCAGTTTGGGTTTCGGGGAGACACTGATTTTGAAAAAGCCCTGGTGTTCTCCTTACATGAATGGGACTCTTCCTACTGCTAAAACATGTCTGTCACATCCAGAGGATGGTATACCGTCTGATCGGGAAGAGTTTGGAAAAGGCATCTCATCTCCTCATCTCCTGGTGCTCGGGTTCACCCCTCCAGCGTCTTTACTAACAGTCTCCCCACTTGGAGATGTCAACACTGTCAACATCCTGTTGCGTACAGTTTGGAATTTGTCCAGAGGATGAAGCGGAAGGATGAGGAACAATGAGAGACAAGTCCTAGGTGTTCAGACAGGCACATGTCACTCTAATTTCCAATCAGGAAGATGAATTGACCAAAGGCTAGGGTTGCCCATGGAAACAGTATAGGGCTTGAGGAAATCCCACTGCTTTGTGGCCAGTTCCCATAAACACAAGTTGAACAATGGAACTCAGGGGCAGTAAAATTCACGAAACTGCAGAGTTGAAAATATCTATCACTGAAAAATGTCTTGAGGAAAGTCAGAGAAAAGGATTGGCAAGCAAGGGAGAATGGCAGGAAAGGGATTTGAGGAGGTAGAAAGGACTCGCCATTAAGCACAAGAAAAGGGACTGAACATTGCCGACATTGCAGTTGGCCAAAAAGGCTGTATGTGTTTTTTTCTGTATATATTCAAGAAAAGGGCATACACTTTTTTAGCCAACCAAACAGGTGGGCACTGGAAATCAATACTACAAAAGATATCACTTCGCATCAGTCAGAAGAGCCATCCTCATAAAGTGTAAACGCCAGAAATGCAGGACAGGGCAAGGAGAAGAGGGAGCCCTGTGAGGCTTATAGTGGAAATGTATATTGCCAACGGCCATTCTGGAGAAGTGTATTGTGTTTACTAAAGCATCTAAAAAATGAGCTACAGAGCATAGGGCACTTGCACTCATGGGCGTATATCTTGGGAAAAACAAAAATCGAGAGGACACAGGCACCCCAATGTTTACTGCCTCTCTGTTTAAAAGATCCTCGACTAGGATATAACTTAAATGTCTCTGGAGGGAAAAAATGGATAGAGATGTGGTACTTATGTAGAGTGGAATATTACTCAGCCTGGAAATCAATGAAATATGGCCAGTTGTAACAACTCCGGAGGAGTTACGTATGATCATTCTAAGTGACATAATTCAAAAAGAAAAAGACACATATCATAAGATATCACTTAAAGGTGGAATCCAAAATGGCTACACATGAAATAAATTACAAAACAAAAACATAGTCAAATATGTAGAAAACACGTGTAAGGCTGCTAAACGGGAAAGGTGGGGAGGGGTGAGGCATCATCCAGGAGGTTGAAATTAGCAAAGATACCATTCCAAATACCAAACTGATAATCAACAAGGCCTACACGGTAGCTAAAAGAACTGCACTCAGCACACTCAAGTCACCGGAAAAGAATATCTATGACTGGTAAGAATCTGAAAAAGAAATTATTGATGTCTCTCTGTACGTGAATCAAGTGGATGTACAGCAGCAAGAAACAGAGCTTTGAAAATCAGCTGTAAACAACATAGTAATAAATTGAAAAAAATAAACGACAGAGAGACAGAGAAAACCTCTTACAACTTTTCCTCAGGGACGGTGATGCAACATGGATTGAACACATTTAGACCCACAGCAGGATGAGACATAAGGCTGGAAACTGTTCGCGCTAAGAGAAATGTGAGGTTGGGTGAGGAAATGCACACCCTTTATAGTAATACTACCTGGTACCCATTCAATGGGTCCCAAATCTGCAGGTTCAAGGAATCTTCCTACAGCTAAAACATGCATGGAAAACCCAGAGGACTGTACACCATGTGATCGGGAGATGTGTCTAAAATGCACCTCATTTATCCTCTCCTGGTGCTCCTGTTCATCATTCCAGCCACGTTACTTAGAATCTCCCCACTTAGAGAATCAGCACATTTAAACTTCTGTTTCACACATTTTGCAAATTGTGAGGAGGATGAACGGGAACAGGGGGAACCAATGAGAGAATAGTTGTAGGGGTTTGGACGGGCACATGTCACTCTAATTTCCCATTAAGAATAAGAATTAAAAAAAGGCTCAGCCCGCCTCGCCGGAGCCAAAATAGGGCCTGAAGCAATCCTGCGGTTTTGAGGCCAGCTCACAAAAGAGCAACTTAAAAAATGGAGCTCAGGGTCACTGCAATTCACAAACCTGCAGAGTTATAAATGAAAACTAACGTCCAAAAATATGTTGAGGTAAGGCAAAGAAGAGGATCTGAATGCAAGACAGAATTGCAAGAAACAGATTTCAAGAGATAGATTGGACTCGCCTTTAAAGCACATGAAAAGCGGCAGAATTTCGACAATGATGCAGTTGGCCCAAAAGGGAGTATGCGTTTTTTCCTGAATATATCCAGGAAAAAACGCATACGCACTTTATGGGCAACCAAGCAAGCAAGCAATGCAAATGTGCACAACAAAGAAGTCTCATTTCCCACCGGTCAAAAGGGCCATCCGAAAAAATTGTAAAAACCAGAAATGCAGGACAGGCCATGGAGAACAGGGAGCCTTTATATGCTGATGGACAGTGTGTGAACTGCCGAGAGCCACTCTGGAGAAGTGTATGGTGGTTCCTAAATCATCTAAAAAACAGAGCGACAGAGCATAGGGCACTTCCAATCACGGGAGTATATCTAGGGAAGTCTAAAAATCAACAAGACACAAGCACACCACAGTTTAGGGCTACTCTGTTTACAAGAACCTCAACTTCAGTACACCTTAAATATCCCAGGAAAGAGAACAATGGATAAAGAAAATGTGGTACTTATGTACAATGGAATATCTCTTCACCATGAAATCAATGTAATAAGGCTAGTAGAAGGATAAAGAGTGGATTGAGGTCCGATAATACTACTTGAAATAAGTCAAACAGAAAAAGAAACATATCATAAGATATCACTTATAGAGGGAGGATAAATATGGCTGCACAAAAAATGAATTACAAAACAGAACAGTGTCTCACATTTAGAAAACACACTTATGTCAGCTTAAGGGGAAAGGAGAGGTGGGGTGATGCATAAAACCAGAGTTTGAAATTAGCACAGATACCGTTCAATAAACCAAATAGGTATCAGACAAGATCTACACCTTGCTCAATGAACTGGCCTCAACACACCCTATAAACCGCAGAGAAATATATCTGAGTAATAAGAATCTTAAAACCCATGTATTGATATATCTCCATAAGGGAATCAAGTGTGCACAGAGCGGCACAAACACAGCAGTGAAAATGAGCTAAACCCCATTATAGAAATAAATTTTAAAACCAAAACGCAGAAACAATGAAAGAGAGAAAAATTCTTACAAAATTCACTCAGGGGCTGTGATGCAACCTGGAATGACCACATATAAACCCACAGCTGGATAAGACATAAGGCTGGACACTTGGGGCTGAAAGGATTGGAGAGCTTTGGTGAGCAACTGCCGAAAGTTTAATGCAATACTTCATGCTACTTATTCCAAGGGTCCCAACACTCCAAGTTGAAGGGAATCTTCCTACAGCTAAACCATGCATGGGAAATCCAGCAGATGGTATACCATATGATCGGGAAAGGTTTCTAAAATGCACCTCATTTTCCTCTCCTGGGGCTCCGGATCAACATTCCAGCCACTTTACTAACAACATCTCCACATGGAGAGTCAATGCCTTTAAGTTCCGGTATCGCACAGTCTGCAGTTAGTGCGGAGGATGAATGGGAATAGGGGGAACCAGTGAGAAAATAGCTGTAGCGGTTTCAATGGGCACATGTCACTCTAATTTCAATTCAGGAAGAAGAATTAACCAAAGGCAGAGCAAGGCGCCCCAGAAGAAGAATAGGGCCTGAAGAAATCCTGTGGATATGAGGCAAGATCACAAAAATAAGAGCTGAAAAATGGAGCTAAGGGCCACTGCAATTCAAAAACCTGCAGAGTTATAAAGGCCAACTATTTTCCAAAAGTATATTGAAGTAAGGCTATGAAGAGGCACTGAGAGCAAGGCAGAACTGCAGGAAACCAATTTCAGGAGGTAGACTGGAATTGCACTGAAAACATATGAAAAGACTCAGAACGTCGACAATGATGCACTTGGCCAAAAAGGGCGTATGCGTTCTTTCCTGAATATATTCAGGAAGAAACGCATACGCCCTTTCTGGCCAACCAAGCAAGCTCGCAAAGGAAATCTGCACTACAATGAAGTCTCACTGCCCCCCGGTCAAAGGGACTTCTGAAAAAAGAGTAAAATCCAGAAAGGCAGGACAGGCCATGGAGAACTGGGAGCCTTGTTATGCTGATGGGCGAGATGTAAATTGCCAACAGCCACTCTGGAGAAGTGTATGGTGTTTCCTGAAACATTCAAAAAATTAAGCAACAGAGCCTAGGGCACTTCCACTTATGGTCCTATAGCTTAGGGAAATTAAAATCAAAAAGACACAGCCACCCCAAAGGTTGGGATGGCTCTGTTTACAAGAACCTCATTTACGGTACACGTTCAATATCGCAAAAAGCGAAAAATGGATAAAGAAGTTGTGGTACTTACGTACAATGCAATATCACTCAGCAATGAAATCTATGTCATCAGGCCCGTAGCAGCATAATGAGTGGATTCAGGTACGATGATTCTAAGTGAAATAAGTCACACAGAAAGAGAAACATCATAAGATATCACTACTACACGGAATGTAAACTTGGCTACACAGGAACTGAATTACAAAACAGAACAGGGTCTCAAATGTAGAAAACCAACTTATGCTTGCTTAAGGGGAAAGGTGAGTTGGGGTGCTGCATAAAACCAGAAATTGAAATTAGCAGATACCGTTCCATAAGACAAATATGTAATAGACAAGAGCTACTCCTTGCTCAACGAAGTGGACTCAACATCCCATATTAAAAGCCTAAGAATATACCTGACTAGTAAGAATCTTAAAACCTATGGATTTATATGTCTCCGAAAGAGAATCAAGCATGTGTACAGCGGCATAAATGCAGCAGTGATAGGATTGGTGAGGTTCGGTGAGCAAATGCAGACCCTTTGAAGTCATATTGCATGGTACCCATTCCATGGTCTCAACTCTCCAGGTTTAAGGGATTCTTCATTCAGCTAAAACATGCATGTGGAACCCAGAGTATGATCCACGGTGTGATCGGGAAACGTGTTCAAATGTGTCTCAGTTTTCGTCCCCTGGTACTCGGGTACAACATTCCAGACGCTTTACTAACACTCTCCCCACTTGGAGAGTCAGTGCCTTTAACCTCCTGTTTGGCCCAGTTTGCAGTTTCTGTGGAAGATGAACAGGAAGATGGAGAACCAAGGAGAGACTAGCTGGAGGTGTCTGGAAGGGCAAATTTAACTCTCATTTCCCACCAGGAAGAGGAATTAACCAAAGGCTCAGCGTGCCAGGCCGGAACCACACTAGGGACTGAAGCAATCCTGCGGTGTTGCGGCCAGCTCACAAAAAAGCGAGTTGAAGAAAGGAGCTCAGGGACACTGTAAATCACAACCCTACAGAGTTATAAATGACACTTATCGTCCAAAAATATATTGAAGTAAGGCTGCCAAGAGGACTTGAAAGCGGGGCAGAATTGCAGGAAACCGATTTCAGGAGGTAGACTGGAATTGCATGTAAAGCATAGGAAAAGAGGCAGAACGTCCACAATGATGCACTTGGCCAAAAAGGGTGTATGCGTTCTTTCCTGAATATATTCAGGAAAAAACGCATACGCCCTTTTTGGCCAACCAAGCAAGCTTGCAAAGGTAATCTGCACTACAATGAAGTCTCACTGCCCCCACGGTCAAAAGGGCCATCTGAAAAAAGTGTAAAATCCAGAAAGGCAGGACAGGCCATGGAGAACTGGGAGCCTTGTTATGCTGATGGGCGGGATGTAAATTGCCAGCAGCCACTCTGGAGAAGTGTATGGTGTTTCCTGAAACATCCAAAAAACAAAGCAACAGAGCCTAGGGCACTTCCACTTATGGTCCTATAGCTTAGGGAAATTAAAATCAAAAAGACACAGCCACCCCAAGTTTGGGACGGCTCTGTTTACAAGAACCTCGTTTACGGTACAAGTTCAATATCACAGAAAGCGAAAAATGGATAAAGAAGTTGTGGTACTTACGTACAATGCAATATCACTCAGCAATGAAATCTATGTCATCAGGCCTGTAGCAGCATAATGACTGGATTCAGGTACGATGATTCTAAGTGAAATAAGTCACACAGAAAAAGAAACATCATAAGGTATCACTAATACATGGAATGTAAACTTGGCTACACAGGAACTGAATTACAAAGCAAAACAGGGTCTCAAATGTAGAAAGCCAACTTATGCTTGCTTAAGGGGAAAGGTGAGTTGGGGTGCTGCATAAAACCAGAGATTGAAATTAGCACAGATACCGTTCCATAAGCCAAATATGTAATAGACAAGAACTACTCCTTACTCAACGAAGTGGACTCAACACCCCATATTAAACGCCTAAGAATATACCTGACTAGTAAGAATCTTAAAACCTATGGATTTATATGTCTCCGAAAGAGAATCAAGCGTGTGTACAGCGGCATAAACGCAGCAGTGATAGGATTGTTGAGGTTCGGTGAGCAAATGCAGACACTTTGAAGTCATATTGCATGGTACCCATTACATCGGTCTCAACTCTCTAGGTCTAAGGGATTCTTCCTTCAGCTAAAACATCCATGTGGAACCAAGAGTATGATCCACCATGTGATCGGGAAATGTGTTCAAATGTGTCTCAGTTTTAGTCCCCTGGTACTCGGGTGCAACACTCCAGATGCTTTACTAACACTCTCCCCACTTGGAGAGTCAGTGCCTTTAACCTCCTGTTTGGCCCAGTTTGCAATTTCTGTGGAAGATGAACAGGAATAGTGAGAACCAATGAGAGACTAGCTCGAGGTGTCTGGACGGGCAAATTTAACTCTCATTTCCCACCAGGAAGAGGAATTAACCAAAGGTTCAGCATGCCGTGCCAGAACCAAATTAGGGCCTGAAGCAATCCTGCAGTGTTGCGGCCAGCTCACAAGAAAGCGAGTTGAAGAAAGGAGCTCAGGGGCACTGTAATTCACAAACCTGCAGAGTTATAAATGACAGCTATCTTCCAAAAATATATTGAAGTAAGGCTGCCAAGAGGAGTTGAAAGCGGGGCAGAATTGCAGGAAACCGATTTCAGGAGGTAGACTGGAATTGCATGTAAAGCATAGGAAAAGAGGCAGAACGTCCACAATGATGCACTTGGCCAAAAAGGGCGTATGCGTTTTTTCCTGAATATATTCAGGAAAAAACGCATACGCCCTTTTTGGCCACCCAAGCAAGCTTGCAAAGGAAATCTGCACTACAATGAAGTCTCACTGCCCCCCGGTCAAAAGGGCCATCTGAAAAAAGTGTATAATCCAGAAAGGCAGGACAGGCCATGGAGAACTGGGAGCCTTGTTATGCTGATGGGCGTGATGTAAATTGCCAACAGCCACTCTGGAGAAGTGTATGGTGTTTCCTGAAACATCCAAAAAACAAAGCAACAGAGCCTAGGGCACTTCCACTTATGGTCCTATAGCTTAGGGAAATTAAAATCAAAAAGACACAGCCACCCTAAAGTTTGGGACGGCTCTGTTTGCAAGAACCTCGTTTACGGTACAAGTTCAATATCACAGAAAGCGAAAAATGGATAAAGAAGTTGTGGTACTTACGTACAATGCAATATCAGTCAGCAATGAAATCTATGTCATCAGGCCCGTAGCAGCATAATAAATGGATTCAGGTACGATGATTCTAAGTGAAATAAGTCACACAGAAAAAGAAACATCATAAGATATCACTAATACATGGAATGTAAACTTGGCTACACAAGAACTGAATTACAAAACAGAACAGAGTGTCAAATGTAGAAAACCAACTTAGGCTTGCTTAAGGGGAAGGGTGAGTTGGGGTGCTGCATAAAACCAGAGATTGAAATTAGCACAGATACCGTTCCATAAGCCAAATATGTAATAGACAAGAGCTACTCCTTGCTCAACGAAGTGGACTCAACACCCCATATTAAACGCCTAAGAATATACCTGACTAGTAAGAATCTTAAAACCTTTGAATTTATGTCTCCGAAAGAGAATCAAGCGTGTGTACAGCGGCATAAACGCAGCAGTGATAGGATTGGTGAGGTTCGGTGAGCAAATGCAGACCCTTTGAAGTCATATTGCATGGTACCCATTCCATGGGTCTCAACTCTCCAAGTTTAAGGGATTCTTCCTTCAGCTAAAACATGCATGTGGAACACAGAGTATGATCCACCGTGTGATCAGGAAACGTCTTCAAATGTGTCTCAGTTTTCGTCCCCTGGTACTCGGGTGCAACACTCCAGACGCTTTACTAACAGTCTCTCCACTTGGAGAGTCAGTGCCTTTAACCTCCTGTATGGCCCAGTTTGCAATTTCTGCGGAAAATGTTCAGGAATAGGGAGAACCAATGATAAGCTAGCTGGAGGTGTCTGGACGGGCAAATTTAACTCTCATTTCCCACAAGGAAGAGGAATTAACCAAAGGCTCAGCGTGCCGTGCCGGATCCACACTAGGACCAGAAGCAATCCTTTGGTGTTGCAGCCAGCTCACAAGAAAGCGAGTTGAAGAAAGGAGCTCAGGGGCACTGTAATTCACAAACCTGCAGAGTTATAAATGACAGCTATCTTCCAAAAATATATTGAAGTAAGGCAGCCAAGAGGAGTTGAAAGCGGAGCAGAATTGCAGGAAACCGATTTCAGGAGGCAGACAGGAATTGCATGTAAAGCATAGGAAAAGAGGCAGAACGTCCACAATGATGCACTTGGCCAAAAAGGGCGTATGCGTTTTTTCCTGAATATATTCAGGAAAAAACGCATACGCCCTTTTTGGCCAACCAAGAAAGCTTGCAAAGGAAATCTGCACTACAATGAAGTCTCACAGCCTCCCTGTCAAAAGGGCCATCTGAAAAAAGTGTAAAATCCAGAAAGGCAGGACAGGCCATGGAGAACTGGGAGCCTTTTTATGCTGATGGGCGGGATGTAAATTGCCAGCAGCCACTCTGGAGAAGTGTATAGTGTTTCCTGAAACATCCAAAAAACAAAGCAACAGAGCCTAGGGCACTTCCACTTATGGTCCTATAGCTTAGGGAAATTAAAATCAAAAAGACACAGCCACCCCAAAGTTTGGGATGGCTCTGTTTACAAGAACCTCGTTTACGGTACAAGTTCAATATCACAGAAAGCGAAAAATGTATAAAGAAGTTGTGGTACTTACGTACAATGCAATATCAGTCAGCAATGAAATCTATGTCATCAGGCCCGTAGCATCATAATGAGTGGATTTAGGTACAATGATTCTAAGTGAAATAAGTCACACAGAAAAAGAAACATCATAAGATATCACTATTACACGGAATGTAAACTTGGCTACAAAGGAACTGAATTACAAAACAGAACAGGGTGTCAAATGTAGAAAACCAACTTATGCTTGCTTAAGGGGAAAGGTGAGTTGGGGTGCTGCATGAAACCAGAGATTGAAATTAGCACAGATACCGTTCCATAAGCCAAATATGTAATAGACAAGAGCTACTCCTTGGTCAACGAAGTGGACTCAACACCCCATATTAAACGCCTAACAATATACCTGACTAGTAAGAATCTTAAAACCTATGGATTTATATGTCTCCGAAAGAGAATCAAGCGTGTGTACAGTGGCATAAACGCAGCAGTGATAGTATTGGTGAGGTTCGGTGAGCAAATGCAGACCCTTTGAAGTCATATTGCATGGTACCCATTCCATGGGTCTCAACTCTCCAGGTTTAAGGGATTCTTCCTTCAGCTAAAACATGCATGTGGAACTCAGAGTATGATCCACCGTGTGATCAGGAAACGTCTTCAAATGTGTCTCAGTTTTAGTCCCCTGGTACTCGGGTGCAACACTCCAGACGCTTTACTAACACTCTCTCCACTTGGAGAGTCAGTGCCTTTAACCTCCTGTATGGCCCAGTTTGCAATTTCTGCGGAAAATGTACAGGAATAGGGAGAACCAATGATAAACTAGCTGGAGGTGTCTGGACGGGCAAATTTAACTCTCATTTCCCACCAGGAAGAGGAATTAACCAAAGGCTCAGCGTGCCGTGCCAGATCCACACTACGGCCTGAAGCAATCCAGCGGTGTTGCGGCCAGCTCACAAAAAAGCGAGTTGAAGAAAGGAGATCAGGGGCACTGTAATTCACAAACCTGCAGAGTTATAAATGACAGCTATCGTCCAAAAATATATTGAAGTAAGGCTGCCAAGAGGACTTGAAAGCGGGGCAGAATTGCAGGAAACTGATTTCAGGAGGTAGACAGGAATTGCATGTAAAGCATAGGAAAAGAGGCAGAACGTCCACAATGATGCACTTGGCCAAAAAGGGCGTATGCGTTTTTTCCTGAATATATTCAGGAAAAAACGCATACGCCCTTTTTGGCCAACCAAGCAAGCTTGCAAAGGAAATCTGCACTACAATGAAGTCTCACTGCCCCCCGGTCAAAAGGGCCATCTGAAATATGTGTAAAATCCAGAAAGGCAGGACAGGCCATGGAGAACTGGGAGCCTTGTTATGCTGGTGGGCGTGATGTAAATTGCCAACAGCCACTCTGGAGAAGTGTATGGTGTTTCCTGAAACATCTAAAAAACAAAGCAACAGAGCCTAGGACACTTCCACTTATGGTCCTATAGCTTAGGGAAATTAAAATCAAAAAGACACGGTCACCCCAAAGTTTGGGACAGCTCTGTTTACAAGAACCTCGTTTACGGTACAAGTTCAATATCACAGAAAGCGAAAAATGGATAAAGAATTTGTGGTACTTACGTACAATGCAATATCACTCAGCAATGAAATCTATGTCATCAGGCCCGTAGCAGCATAATGAGTGGATTCAGGTACGATGATTCTAAGTGAAATAAGTCACACAGAAAAAGAAACATCATAAGATATCACCAATACACGGAATGTAAACTTGGCTACATAGGAACTGAATTACAAAACAGAACAGGGTCTCAAATGTAGAAAACCAACTTATGCTTGCTTAAGGGGAAAGGTGAGTTGGGGTGCTGCATGAAACCAGAGATTGAAATTAGCACATATACCGTTCCATAAGCCAAATATGCAATAGACAAGAGCTACTCCTTGCTGAACGAAGTGGACTCAAAACCCCATATTAAACGCCTAAGAATATACCTGACTAGAAATAATCTTAAAACCTACGGATTTATATGTCTCCGAAAGAGAATCAAGCGTGTGTACAGCGGCATAAACGCAGCAGTGATAGGATTGGTGAGGTGCGGTGAGCAAATGCAGACCCTTTGAAGTCATATTGCATGGTACCCATTCCATGGGTCTCAACTCTCCAGGTTTAAGGGATTCTTCCTTCAGCTAAAACATGCATGTGGAACACACAGTATGATCCACCGTGTGATCGGGAAACGTGTTCAAATGTGTCTCAGTTTTCGTCCCCTGGTACTCGGGTGCAACATTCCAGACGCTTTACTAACACTCTGCCCACTTGGAGAGTCAGTGCCTTTAACCTCCTGTATGGCCCAGTTTGCAATTTCTGCGGAAAATGTACAGGAATAGGGAGAACCAATGAGAAACTAGCTGGAGGTGTCTGGACGGGCAAATTTAACTCTCATTTCCCACCAGAAAGAGGAATTAACCAAAGGCTCAGCATGCCGTGCCGGAACCACACTAGGGCCTGAAGCAATCCTACGGTGTTGCGGCCAGCTCACAAGAAAGCGAGTTGAAGAAAGGAGCTCAGGGGCACTGTAATTCACAAACCTGCAGAGTTATAAATGACAGCTATCGTCCAAAAATATATTGAAGTAAGGCTGCCAAGAGGACTTGAAAGCGGGGCAGAATTGCAGGAAACCGATTTCAGGAGGTAGACAGGAATTGCATGTAAAGCATAGGAAAAGAGGCAGAACGTCCACAATGATGCACTTGGCCAAAAAGGGCGTATGCGTTCTTTCCTGAATATATTCAGGAAAAAACGCATACGCCCTTTTTGGCCAACCAAGCAAGCTTGCAAAGGAAATCTGCACTACAATGAAGTCTCACTGCCCCCACGGTCAAAAGGGCCATCTGAAAAAAGTGTAAAATCCAGAAAGGCAGGACAGGCCATGGAGAACTGGGAGCCTTGTTATGCTGATGGGCGGGATGTAAATTGCCAGCAGCCACTCTGGAGAAGTGTATGGTGTTTCCTGAAACATCCGAAAAACAAAGCAACAGAGCCTAGGGCACTTCCACTTATGGTCCTATAGCTTAGGGAAATTAAAATCAAAAAGACACAGCCACCCCAAGTTTGGGACGGCTCTGTTTACAAGAACCTCGTTTACGGTACAAGTTCAATATCACAGAAAGCGAAAAATGGATAAAGAAGTTGTGGTACTTACGTACAATGCAATATCACTCAGCAATGAAATCTATGTCATCAGGCCTGTAGCAGCATAATGACTGGATTCAGGTACGATGATTCTAAGTGAAATAAGTCACACAGAAAAAGAAACATCATAAGGTATCACTAATACATGGAATGTAAACTTGGCTACACAGGAACTGAATTACAAAGCAAAACAGGGTCTCAAATGTAGAAAACCAACTTATGCTTGCTTAAGGGGAAAGGTGAGTTGGGGTGCTGCATAAAACCAGAGATTGAAATTAGCACAGATACCGTTCCATAAGCCAAATATGTAATAGACAAGAGCTACTCCTTACTCAACGAAGTGGACTCAACACCCCATATTAAACGCCTAAGAATATACCTGACTAGTAAGAATCTTAAAACCTATGGATTTATATGTCTCCGAAAGAGAATCAAGCGTGTGTACAGCGGCATAAACGCAGCAGTGATAGGATTGGTGAGGTTCGGTGAGCAAATGCAGACCCTTTGAAGTCATATTGCATGGTACCCATTCCATGGGTCTCAACTCTCCAGGTTTAAGGGATTCTTCCTTCAGCTAAAACATGCATGTGGAACACAGAGTATGATCCACCGTGTGATCGGGAAACGTGTTCAAATGTGTCTCAGTTTTCGTCCCCTGGTACTCGGGTGCAACACTCCAGACGCTTTACTAACACTCTCCCCACTTGGAGAGTCAGTGCCTTTAACCTCCTGTATGGCCCAGTTTGCAATTTCTGCGGAAAATGTTCAGGAATAGGGAGAACCAATGAGAAACTAGCTGGAGGTGTCTGGACTGGCAAATTTAACTCTCATTTCCCACCAGGAAGAGGAATTAACCAAAGGCTCAGCGTGCCGTGCCGGATCCACACTAGGACCAGAAGCAATCCTTTGGTGTTGCAGCCAGCTCACAAGAAAGCGAGTTGAAGAAAGGAGCTCAGGGGCACTGTAATTCACAAACCTGCAGAGTTATAAATGACAGCTATCTTCCAAAAATATATTGAAGTAAGGCAGCCAAGAGGAGTTGAAAGCGGAGCAGAATTGCAGGAAACCGATTTCAGGAGGCAGACAGGAATTGCATGTAAAGCATAGGAAAAGAGGCAGAACGTCCACAATGATGCACTTGGCCAAAAAGGGCGTATGCGTTTTTTCCTGAATATATTCAGGAAAAAACGCATACGCCCTTTTTGGCCAACCAAGAAAGCTTGCAAAGGAAATCTGCACTACAATGAAGTCTCACAGCCCCGCAGTCAAAAGGGCCATCTGAAAAAAGTGTAAAATCCAGAAAGGCAGGACAGGCCATGGAGAACTGGGAGCCTTTTTATGCTGATGGGCGGGATGTAAATTGCCAGCAGCCACTCTGGAGAAGTGTATAGTGTTTCCTGAAACATCCAAAAAACAAAGCAACAGAGCCTAGGGCACTTCCACTTATGGTCCTATAGCTTAGGGAAATTAAAATCAAAAAGACACAGCCACCCCAAAGTTTGGGATGGCTCTGTTTACAAGAACCTCGTTTACGCTGCATGTTCAATATCACAGAAAGTGAAAAATGTATAAAGAAGTTGTGGTACTTACGTACAATGCAATATCACTCAGCAATGAAATCTATGTCATCAGGCCCGTAGCAGCATAATGAGTGGATTCAGGTACAATGATTCTAAGTGAAATAAGTCACACAGAAAAAGAAACATCATAAGATATCACTATTACACGGAATGTAAACTTGGCTACAAAGGAACTGAATTACAAAACAGAACAGGGTGTCAAATGTAGAAAACCAACTTATGCTTGCTTAAGGGGAAAGGTGAGTTGGGGTGCTGCATACAACAAGAGATTGAAATTAGCACAGATACCGTTCCATAAGCCAAATATGTAATAGACAAGAGCTACTCCTTGCTCAACGAAGTGGACTCAACACCCCATATTAAACGCCTAACAATATACCTGACTAGTAAGAATCTTAAAACCTATGGATTTATATGTCTCCGAAAGAGAATCAATCGTGTGTACAGTGGCATAAACGCAGCAGTGATAGTATTGGTGAGGTTCGGTGAGCAAATTCAGACCCTTTGAAGTCATATTGCATGGTACCCATTCCATGGGTCTCAACTCTCCAGGTTTAAGGAATTCTTCCTTCAGCTAAAACATGCATGTGGAACACAAAGTATGATCCACCGTGTGATCAGGAAACGTGTTCAAATGTGTCTCAGTTTTCGTCCCCTGGTACTCGGGTGCAACACTCCAGACGCTTTACTAACACTCTCCCCACTTGGAGAGTCAGTGCCTTTAACCTCCTGTATGGCCCAGTTTGCAATTTCTGCGGAAAATGTACAGGAATAGGGAGAAACAATGAGAAACTAGCTGGAGGTGTCTGGACGGGCAAATTTAACTCTCATTTCCCACCAGAAAGAGGAATTAACCAAAGGCTCAGCATGCCGTGCCGGAACCACACTAGGGCCTGAAGCAATCCTGCGCTGTTGCGGCCAGCTCACAAGAAAGCGAGTTGAAGAAAGGAGATCAGGGGCACTGTAATTCACAAACCTGCAGAGTTATAAATGGCAGCTATCGTCCAAAAATATATTGAAGTAAGGCTGCCAAGAGGACTTGAAAGCGGGGCAGAATTGCAGGAAACCGATTTCAGGAGGTAGACGGGAATTGCATGTAAAGCATAGGAAAAGAGGCAGAACGTCCACAATGATGCACTTGGCCAATAAGGGCGTATGCGTTTTTTCCTGAATATATTCAGGAAAAAACGCATACGCCCTTTTTGGCCAACCAAGAAAGCTTGCAAAGGAAATCTGCACTACAATGAAGTCTCACAGCCCCCCGGTCAAAAGGGCCATCTGAAAAAAGTGTAAAATCCAGAAAGGCAGGACAGGCCATGGAGAACTGGGAGCCTTTTTATGCTGTTAGGCGGGATGTAAATTGCCAGCAGCCACTCTGGAGAAGTGTATAGTGTTTCCTGAAACATCCAAAAAACAAAGCAACAGAGCCTAGGGCACTTCCACTTATGGTCCTATAGCTTAGGGAAATTAAAATCAAAAAGACACAGCCACCCCAAAGTTTCGGATGGCTCTGTTTACAAGAACCTCGTTTACGGTACAAGTTCAATATCACAGAAAGCGAAAAATGTATAAAGAAGTTGTGGTACTTACGTACAATGCAATATCACTCAGCAATGAAATCTATGTCATCAGGCCCGTAGCAGCATAATGAGTGGATTTAGGTACAATGATTCTAAGTGAAATAAGTCACACAGAAAAAGAAACATCATAAGATATCACTATTACACGGAATGTAAACTTGGCTACAAAGGAACTGAATTACAAAACAGAACAGGGTGTCAAATGTAGAAAACCAACTTATGCTTGCTTAAGGGGAAAGGTGAGTTGGGGTGCTGCATACAACAAGAGATTGAAATTAGCACAGATACCGTTCCATAAGCCAAATATGTAATAGACAAGAGCTACTCCTTGCTCAACGAAGTGGACTCAACACCCCATATTAAACGCCTAACAATACACCTGACTAGTAAGAATCTTAAATCCTGTGGATTTATATGTCTCCGAAAGAGAATCAAGCGTGTGTACGGCGGCATAAACGCAGCAGTGATAGGATTGGTGAGGTTCGGTGAGCAAATGCAGACCCTTTGAAGTCATATTGCATGGTACCCATTCCATGGGTCTCAACTCTCCAGGTTTAAGGGATTCTTCCTTCAGCTAAAACATGCATGTGGAACACAGAGTATGATCCACCGTGTGATCAGGAAACGTCTTCAAATGTGTCTCAGTTTTCGTCCCCTGGTACTCGGGTGCAACACTCCAGACGCTTTACTAACACTCTCTCCACTTGGAGAGTCAGTGCCTTTAACCTCCTGTATGGCCCAGTTTGCAATTTCTGCGGAAAATGTACAGGAATAGGGAGAACCAATGATAAACTAGCTGGAGGTGTCTGGACGGGCAAATTTAACTCTCATTTCCCACCAGGAAGAGGAATTAACCAAAGACTCAGCGTGCCGTGCCAGATCCACACTAGGGCCTGAAGCAATCCAGCGGTGTTGCGGCCAGCTCACAAAAAAGCGAGTTGAAGAAAGGAGATCAGGGGCACTGTAATTCACAAACCTGCAGAGTTATAAATGACAGCTATCGTCCAAAAATATATTGAAGTAAGGCTGCCAAGAGGACTTGAAAGTGGTGCAGAATTGCACGAAACCGATTTCAGGAGGTAGACTGGAATTGCATGTAAAGCATAGGAAAAGAGGCAGAACGTCCACAATGATGCACTTGGCCAAAAAGGGCGTATGCGTTTTTTCCTGAATATATTCAGGAAAAAACGCATACGCCCTTTTTGGCCAACCAAGCAAGCTTGCAAAGGAAATCTGCACTACAATGAAGTCTCACTGCCGCCCAGTCAAAAGGGCCATCTGAAAAATGTGTAAAATCCAGAAAGGCAGGACAGGCCATGGAGAACTGGGAGCCTTGTTATGCTGATGGGCGGGATGTAAATTGCCAACAGCCACTCTGGAGAAGTGTATGGTGTTTCCTGAAACATCTAAAAAACAAAGCAACAGAGCCTAGGGCACTTCCACTTATGGTCCTATAGCTTAGGGAAATTAAAATCAAAAAGACACAGTCACCCCAAGTTTGGGATGGCTCTGTTTACAAGAACCTCGTTTATGGTACAAGTTCAATATCACAGAAAGCGAAAAATGGATAAAGAATTTGTGGTACTTACGTACAATGCAATATCACTCAGCAATGAAATCTATGTCATCAGGCCCGTAGCAGCATAATGAGTGGATTCAGGTACGATGATTCTAAGTGAAATAAGTCACACAGAAAAAGAAACATCATAAGATATCACCAATACACGAAATGTAAACTTGGCTACACAGGAACTGAATTACAAAACAGAACAGGGTCTCAAATGTAGAAAACCAACTTATGCTTGCTTAAGGGGAAAGGTGAGTTGGGGTGCTGCATGAAACCAGAGATTGAAATTAGCACAGATACCGTTCCATAAGCCAAATATGCAATAGACAAGAGCTACTCCTTACTCAACGAAGTGGACTCAACACCCCATATTAAACGCCTAAGAATATACCTGACTAGTAAGAATCTTAAAACCTATGGATTTATATGTCTCCGAAAGAGAATCAAGCGTGTGTACAGCGGCATAAACGCAGCAGTGATAGGATTGGTGAGGTTCGGTGAGCAAATGCAGACCCTTTGAAGTCATATTGCATGGTACCCATTACATCGGTCTCAACTCTCTAGGTCTAAGGGATTCTTCCTTCAGCTAAAACATCCATGTGGAACCAAGAGTATGATCCACCATGTGATCGGGAAATGTGTTCAAATGTGTCTCAGTTTTAGTCCCCTGGTACTCGGGTGCAACACTCCAGACGCTTTACTAACACTCTCCCCACTTGGAGAGTCAGTGCCTTTAACCTCCTGTTTGGCCCAGTTTGCAATTTCTGTGGAAGATGAACAGGAATAGTGAGAACCAATGAGAGACTAGCTCGAGGTGTCTGGACGGGCAAATTTAACTCTCATTTCCCACCAGGAAGAGGAATTAACCAAAGGTTCAGCATGCCGTGCCAGAACCAAACTAGGGCCTGAAGCAATCCTGCGGTGTTGCGGCCAGCTCACAAGAAAGCGAGTTGAAGAAAGGAGATCAGGGGCACTGTAATTCACAAACCTGCAGAGTTATAAATGACAGGTATCTTCCAAAAATATATTGAAGTAAGGCTGCCAAGAGGAGTTGAAAGCAGGGCAGAATTGCAGGAAACCGATTTCAGGAGGTAGACTGGAATTGTATGTAAAGCATAGGAAAAGAGGCAGAACGTCCACAATGATGCACTTGGCCAAAAAGGGCGTATGCGTTTTTTCCTGAATATATTCAGGAAAAAACGCATACGCCCTTTTTGGCCAACCAAGCAAGCTTGCAAAGGAAATCTGCACTACAATGAAGTCTCACTGCCCCCCGGTCAAAAGGGCCATCTGAAAAAAGTGTAAAATCCAGAAAGGCAGGACAGGCCATGGAGAACTGGGAGCCTTGTTATGCTGATGGGCGTGATGTAAATTGCCAACAGGCACCTTGGAGAAGTGTATGGTGTTTCCTGAAACATCCAAAAAACAAAGCAAAAGAGCCTAGGGCACTTCCACTTATGGTCCTATAGCTTAGGGAAATTAAAATCAAAAAGACACAGCCACCCTAAAGTTTGGGACGGCTCTGTTTGCAAGAACCTCGTTTACGGTACAAGTTCAATATCACAGAAAGCGAAAAATGGATAAAGAAGTTGTGGTACTTACGTACAATGCAATATCACTCAGCAATGAAATCTATGTCATCAGGCCCGTAGCAGCATAATGAATGGATTCAGGTACGATGATTCTAAGTGAAATAAGTCACACAGAAAAAGAAACATCATAAGATATCACTAATACATGGAATGTAAACTTGGCTACACAAGAACTGAATTACAAAACAGAACAGAGTGTCAAATGTAGAAACCCAACTTAGGCTTGCTTAAGGGGAAGGGTGAGTTGGGGTGCTGCATAAAACCAGAGATTGAAATTAGCACAGATACCGTTCCATAAGCCAAATATGTAATAGACAAGAGCTACTCCTTGCTCAACGAAGTGGACTCAACACCCCATATTAAACGCCTAAGAATATACCTGACTAGTAAGAATCTTAAAACCTTTGAATTTATGTCTCCGAAAGAGAATCAAGCGTGTGTACAGCGGCATAAACGCAGCAGTGATAGGATTGGTGAGGTTCGGTGAGCAAATGCAGACCCTTTGAAGTCATATTGCATGGTACCCATTCCATGGGTCTCAACTCTCCAGGTTTAAGGGATTCTTCCTTCAGCTAAAACATGCATGTGGAACACAGAGTATGATCCACCGTGTGATCGGGAAACGTGTTCAAATGTGTCTCAGTTTTCGTCCCCTGGTACTCGGGTGCAACACTCCAGACGCTTTACTAACACTCTCCTCACTTGGAGAGTCAGTGCCTTTAACCTCCTGTATGGCCCAGTTTGCAATTTCTGCGGAAAATGTTCAGGAATAGGGAGAACCAATGAGAAACGAGCTGGAGGTGTCTGGACGGGCAAATTTAACTCTCATTTCCCACCAGGAAGAGGAATTAACCAAAGGCTCAGCGTGCCGTGCCGGATCCACACTAGGACCAGAAGCAATCCTTTGGTGTTGCAGCCAGCTCACAAGAAAGCGAGTTGAAGAAAGGAGCTCAGGGGCACTGTAATTCACAAACCTGCAGAGTTATAAATGACAGCTATCTTCCAAAAATATATTGAAGTAAGGCAGACAAGAGGAGTTGAAAGCGGAGCAGAATTGCAGGAAACCGATTTCAGGAGGCAGACAGGAATTGCATGTAAAGCATAGGAAAAGAGGCAGAACGTCCACAATGATGCACTTGGCCAAAAAGGGCGTATGCGTTTTTTCCTGAATATATTCAGGAAAAAACGCATACACCCTTTTTGGCCAACCAAGAAAGCTTGCAAAGGAAATCTGCACTACAATGAAGTCTCACAGCCCCCCGGTCAAAAGGGCCATCTGAAAAAAGTGTAAAATCCAGAAAGTCAGGACAGGCCATGGAGAACTGGGAGCCTATTTATGCTGATGGGCGGGATGTAAATTGCCAACAGCCACTCTGGAGAAGTGTATGCTGTTTCCTGAAACATCTAAAAAACAAAGCAACAGAGCCTAGGGCACTTCCACTTATGGTCCTATAGCTTAGGGAAATTAAAATCAAAAAGACACAGCCACCCCAATGTTTGGGATGGCTCTGTTTACAAGAACCTCGTTTACGGTACAAGTTCAATATCACAGAAAGCGAAAAATGGATAAAGAAGTTGTGGTACTTACGTACAATGCAATATCACTCAGCAATGAAATCTATGTCATCAGGCCCGTAGCAGCATAATGAGTGGATTCAGGTACAATGATTCTAAGTGAAATAAGTCACACAGAAAAAGAAACATCATAAGATATCACTATTACACGGAATGTAAACTTGGCTACAAAGAAACTGAATTACAAAACAGAACAGGGTGTCAAATGTAGAAAACCAACTTATGCTTGCTTAAGGGGAAAGGTGAGTTGGGGTGCTGCATACAACAAGAGATTGAAATTAGCACAGATACCGTTCCATAAGCCAAATATGTAATAGACAAGAGCTACTCCTTGCTCAACGAAGTGGACTCAACACCCCATATTAAACGCCTAAGAATATACCTGACTAGAAATAATCTTAAAACCTACGGATTTATATGTCTCCGAAAGACAATCAAGCGTGTGTACAGCGGCATAAACGCAGCAGTGATAGGATTGGTGAGGTTCGGTGAGCAAATGCAGACCCTTTGAAGTCATATTGCATGGTACCCATTCCATGGGTCTCAACTCTCCAGGTTTAAGGGATTCTTCCTTCAGCTAAAACATGCATGTGGAACCCAGAGTATGATCCACCGTGTGATCGGGAAACGTGTTCAAATGTGTCTCAGTTTTCGTCCCCTGGTACTCGGGTGCAAACTCCAGACGCTTTACTAACACTCTCCCCACTTGGAGAGTCAGTGCCTTTAACCTCCTGTTTGGCCCAGTTTGCAATTTCTGTGGAAAATGTACAGGAATGGGGAGAACCAATGAGAGACTAGCTGGGGGTGTCTGGACGGGCAAATTTAACTCTCATTTCCCACCAGGAACAGGAATTAACCAAAGGCTCAGCATGCCGTGCCAGAACCACACTAGGGCCTGAAGCAATCCTGCGGTGTTGCGGCCAGCTCACAAGAAAGCGAGTTGAAGAAAGGAGCTCAGGGGCACTGTAATTCACAAACCTGCAGAGTTATAAATGACAGCTATCGTCCAAAAATATATTGAAGTAAGGCTGCCAAGAGGACTTGAAAGCGGGGCAGAATTGCAGGAAACCGATTTCAGGAGGTAGACGGGAATTGCATGTAAAGCATAGGAAAAGAGGCAGAACGTCCACAATGATGCACTTGGCCAAAAAGGGCGTATGCGTTTTTTCCTGAATATATTCAGGAAAAAACGCATACGCCCTTTTTGGCCAACCAAGCAAGCTTGCAAAGGAAATCTGCACTACAATGAAGTCTCACTGCGCCCCGGTCAAAAGGGCCATCTGAAAAAAGTGTAAAATCCAGAAAGGCAGGACAGGCCATGGAGAACTGGGAGCCTTGTTATGCTGATGGGCGGGATGTAAATTGCCAACAGCCACTCTGGAGAAGTGTATGGTGTTTCCTGAAACATCTAAAAAACTAAGCAACAGAGCCTAGGGCACTTCCACTTATGGTCCTATAGCTTAGGGAAATTAAAATCAAAAAGACACGGTCACCCCAAAGTTTGGGACAGCTCTGTTTACAAGAACCTCGTTTACGGTACAAGTTCAATATCACAGAAAGCGAAAAATGGATAAAGAAGTTGTGGTACTTACGTACAATGCAATATCACTCAGCAATGAAATCTATGTCATCAGGCCCGTAGCATCATAATGAGTGGATGCAGGTATGATGAGTCTAAGTGAAATAAGTCACACAGAAAAAGAAACATCATAAGATATCACTACTACACGGAATGTAAACTTGGCTACACAGGAACTGAATTACAAAACAGAACAGGGTCTCAAATGTAGAAAACCAACTTATACTTGCATAAGGGGAAAGGTGAGTTGGGGTGCAGCATGAAACCAGATATTGAAATTAGCACAGATACCGTGCCATAAGCCAAATATGTAATAGACAAGAGCTACTCCTTGCTAAACGAAGTGTACTCAACACCCCATATTAAACGCCTAAGAATACACCTGACTAGTAAAAATCTTAAAACCTGTGGATTTATATGTCTCCGAAAGAGAATCAAGCGTGTGTACGGCGGCATAAACGCAGCAGTGATAGGATTGGTGAGGTTCGGTGAGCAAATGCAGACCCTTTGAAGTCATATTGCATGGTACCCATTCCATGGGTCTCAACTCTCCAGGTTTAAGGGATTCTTCCTTCAGCTAAAACATGCATGTGGAACCCAGAGTATGATCCACCGTGTGATCGGGAAACGTGTTCAAATGTGTCTCAGTTTTCGTCCCCTGGTACTCGGGTGCAACATTCGAGACACTTTACTAACACTCTCCCCACTTGGAGAGTCAGTGCCTTTAAACTCCTGTTTGGCCCAGTTTGCAATTTCTGCGGAAAATGTACAGGAATAGGGAGAACCAATGAGAGACTAGCTGGAGGTGTCTGGACGGGCAAATTTAACTCTCATTTCCCACCAGGAAGAGGAATTAACCAAAGGTTCAGCATGCCATGCCGGAACCACACTAGGGCCTGAAGCAATCCTGCGGTGTTGTGGCCAGCTCACAAGAAAGCGAGTTGAAGAAAGGAGCTCAGGGGCACTGTAATTCACAAACCTGCAGAGTTATAAATGACA
This sequence comes from Leucopleurus acutus, assembly GCF_964270905.1. Taxonomy (NCBI): domain Eukaryota; kingdom Metazoa; phylum Chordata; class Mammalia; order Artiodactyla; family Delphinidae; genus Leucopleurus; species Leucopleurus acutus. The sequence continues at coordinate 44,207 of NW_028138981.1, forward strand.
GCTATCGTCCAAAAATATATTGAAGTAAGGCTGCCAAGAGGACTTGAAAGCGGGGCAGAATTGCAGGAAAACGATTTCAGGAGGTAGACGGGAATTGCATGTAAAGCATAGGAAAAGAGGCAGAACGTCCACAATGATGCACTTGGCCAAAAAGGGCGTATGCGTTTTTTCCTGAATATATTCAGGAAAAAACCCATACGCCCTTTTTGGCCAACCAAGCAAGCTTGCAAAGAAATCTGCACTACAATGAAGTCTCACTGCCCCCCGGTTAAAAGGGCCATCTGAAAAAAGTGTAAAATCCAGAAAGGCAAGACAGGACATGGAGAATTGGGAGCCTTGTTATGCTGATGGGCGGGATGTAAATTGCCAACAGCCACTCTGGAGAAGTGTATGGTGTTTCCTGAAACATCTAAAAAACTAAGCAACAGAGCGTAGGGCACTTCCACTTATGGTCCTATAGCTTAGGGAAATTAAAATCAAAAAGACACAGCCACCCCAAAGTTTGGGACGGCTCTGTTTACAAGAACCTTGTTTACGGTACAAGTTCAATATCACAGAAAGCGAAAAATGGATAAAGAAGTTGTGGTACTTACGTACAATGCAATATCACTCAGCAATGAAATCTATGTCATCAGGCCCGTAGCAGCATAATGAGTGGATTAAGGTACGATGATTGTAAGTGAAATAAGTCACACAGAAAAAGAAACATCATAAGATATCACTACTACACGGAATATAAACTGGGCTACCCAGGAACTGAATTACAAAACAGAACAGGGTCTCAAATGTAGAAAACCAACTTACGCTAGCTTAAGGGGAAAGGTGAGTTGGGGTGCTGCATGAAACCAGAGATTGAAATTAGCACAGATACCGTTCCATAAGCCAAATATGTAATAGACAAGAGCTACTCCTTGCTCAACGAAGTGGACTCAACACCCCATATTAAACGCCTAAGAATATACCTGACTAGAAATAATCTTAAAACCTACGGATTTATATGTCTCCGAAAGACAATCAAGCGTGTGTACAGCGGCATAAACGCAGCAGTGATAGGATTGGTGAGGTTCGGTGAGCAAATGCAGACCCTTTGAAGTCATATTGCATGGTACCCATTCCATGGGTCTCAACTCTCCAGGTTTAAGGGATTCTTCCTTCAGCTAAAACATGCATGTGGAACCCAGAGTATGATCCACCGTGTGATCGGGAAACGTGTTCAAATGTGTCTCAGTTTTCGTCCCCTGGTACTCGGGTGCAAACTCCAGACGCTTTACTAACACTCTCCCCACTTGGAGAGTCAGTGCCTTTAACCTCCTGTTTGGCCCAGTTTGCAATTTCTGCGAAAAATGTACAGGAATAGGGAGAACCAATGAGAGACTAGCTGGGGGTGTCTGGACGGGCAAATTTAACTCTCATTTCCCACCAGAAAGAGGAATTAACCAAAGGTCAGCGTGCCGTGCCGGAACCACACTAGGACCTGAAGCAATCCTGCGGTGTTGTGGCCAGCTCACAAGAAAGCGAGTTGAAGAAAGGAGCTCAGGGGCACTGTAATTCACAAACCTGCAGAGTTATAAATGACAGCTATCGTCCAAAAATATATTGAAGTAAGGCTGCCAAGAGGACTTGAAAGCGGGGCAGAATTGCAGGAAACCGATTTCAGGAGGTAGACGGGAATTGCATGTAAAGCATAGGAAAAGAGGCAGAACGTACACAATGATGCACTTGGCCAAAAAGGGCGTATGCGTTCTTTCCTGAATATATTCAGGAAAAAACGCATACGCCCTTTTTGGCCAACCAAGCAAGCTTGCAAAGGAAATCTGCACTACAATGAAGTCTCACTGCCCCCCGGTCAAAAGGGCCATCTGAAAAAAGTGTAAAATCCAGAAAGGCAGGACAGGCCATGGAGAACTGGGAGCCTTGTTATGCTGATGGGCGGGATGTAAATTGCCAACAGCCACTCTGGAGAAGTGTATGCTGTTTCCTGAAACATCTAAAAAACAAAGCAACAGAGCCTAGGGCACTTCCACTTATGGTCCTATAGCTTAGGGAAATTAAAATCAAAAAGACACAGCCACCCCAAAGTTTGGGACGGCTCTGTTTACAAGAACCTCGTTTACGGTACAAGTTCAATATCACAGAAAGCGAAAAATGGATAAAGAAGTTGTGGTACTTACGTACAATGCAATATCACTCAGCAATGAAATCTATGTCATCAGGCCCGTCGCAGCATAATGAGTGGATTCAGGTACGATGATTCTAAGTGAAATAAGTCACACAGAAAAAGAAACATCATAAGATATCAGTACAACACGGAATGTAAACTTGGCTACACAGGAACTGAATTACAAAACAGAACAGGGTCTCAAATGTAGAAAACCAACTTATGCTTGCTTAAGGGGAAAGGTGAGTTGGGGTGCTGCATGAAAGCAGAGATTGAAATTAGCAAAGATACCGTGCCATAAGCCAAATATGTAATAGACAAGAGCAACACCTTGCTAAACGAAGTGTACTCAACACCCCATATTAAACGCCTAAGAATACACCTGACTAGTAAGAATCTTAAAACCTGTGGATTTATATGTCTCCGAAAGAGAATCAAGCGTGTGTACGGTGGCATAAACGCAGCAGTGATAGGATTGGTGAGGTTCGGTGAGCAAATGCAGACCCTTTGAAGTCATATTGCATGGTACCCATTCCATGGGTCTCAACTCTCCAGGTTTAAGGGATTCTTCCTTCAGCTAAAACATGCATGTGGAACACAGAGTATGATCCACCATGTGATCGGGAAACGTGTTCAAATGTGTCTCAGTTTTCGTCCCCTGGTACTCGGGTGCAACATTCAAGACGCTTTACTAACACTCTCCCCACTTGGAGAGTCAGTGCCTTTAAACTCCTGTTTGGCCCAGTTTGCAATTTCTGCGGAAAATGAACAGGAATAGGGAGAACCATTGAGAGACTAGCTGGGGGTGTCTGGACGGGCAAATTTAACTCTCATTTCCCACCAGGAAGAGGAATTAACCAAAGGCTCAGCGTGCCGTGCCGGAACCACACTAGGGCCTGAAGCAATCCTGCGGTGTTGCGGCCAGCTCACAAGAAAGCGAGTTGAAGAAACGAGCTCAGGGGCACTGTAATTCACAAACCTGCAGAGTTATAAATGACAGCTATCGTCCAAAAATATATTGAAGTAAGGCTGCCAAGAGTACTTGAAAGCGGGGCAGAATTGCAGGAAACCGATTTCAGGAGGTAGACGGGAATTGCATGTAAAGCATAGGAAAAGAGGCAGAACGTCCACAATGATGCACTTGGCCAAAAAGGGCGTATGCGTTTTTTCCTGAATATATTCAGGAAAAAACGCATACGCCCTTTTTGGCCAACCAAGCAAGCTTGCAAAGGAAATCTGCACTACAATGAAGTCTCACTGCCCCCCGGTCAAAAGGGCCATCTGAAAAAAGTGTAAAATCCAGAAAGGCAAGACAGGACATGGAGAATTGGGAGCCTTGTTATGCTGATGGGCGGGATGTAAATTGCCAACAGCCACTCTGGAGAAGTGTATGCTGTTTCCTGAAACATCTAAAAAACAAAGCAACAGAGCCTAGGGCACTTCCACTTATGGTCCTATAGCTTAGGGAAATTAAAATCAAAAAGACACAGCCACCCCAAAGGTTGGGACGGCTCTGTTTACAAGAACCTCGTTTACGGTACAAGTTCAATATCACAGAAAGCGAAAAATGGATAAAGAAGTTGTGGTACTTACGTACAATGCAATATCACTCAGCAATGAAATCTATGTCATCAGGCCCGTAGCAGCATAATGAGTGGATTAAGGTACGATGATTGTAAGTGAAATAAGTCACACAGAAAAAGAAACATCGTAAGATATCACTACTACACGGAATGTAAACTTGGCTACACAGGAACTGAATTACAAAACAGAACAGGGTCTCAAATGTAGAAAACCAACTTACGCTAGCTTAAGGGGAAAGGTGAGTTGGGGTGCTGCATGAAACCAGAGATTGAAATTAGCACAGATACCGTTCCATAAGCCAAATATGTAATAGACAAGAGCTACTCCTTGCTCAACGAAGTGGACTCAACACCCCATATTAAACGCCTAAGAATATACCTGACTAGTAAGAATCTTAAAACCTTTGAATTTATGTCTCCGAAAGAGAATCAAGCGTGTGTACAGCGGCATAAACGCAGCAGTGATAGGATTGGTGAGGTTCGGTGAGCAAATGCAGACCCTTTGAAGTCATATTGCATGGTACCCATTCCATGGGTCTCAACTCTCCAGGTTTAAGGGATTCTTCCTTCAGCTAAAACATGCATGTGGAACACAGAGTATGATCCACCGTGTGATCGGGAAACGTGTTCAAATGTGTCTCAGTTTTCGTCCCCTGGTACTCGGGTGCAACACTCCAGACGCTTTACTAACACTCTCCCCACTTGGAGAGTCAGTGCCTTTAACCTCCTGTATGGCCCAGTTTGCAATTTCTGCGGAAAATGTTCAGGAATAGGGAGAACCAATGAGAAACGAGCTGGAGGTGTCTGGACGGGCAAATTTAACTCTCATTTCCCACCAGGAAGAGGAATTAACCAAAGGCTCAGCGTGCCGTGCCGGATCCACACTAGGACCAGAAGCAATCTTTTGGTGTTGCAGCCAGCTCACAAGAAAGCGAGTTGAAGAAAGGAGCTCAGGGGCACTGTAATTCACAAACCTGCAGAGTTATAAATGACAGCTATCTTCCAAAAATATATTGAAGTAAGGCAGCCAAGAGGAGTTGAAAGCGGAGCAGAATTGCAGGAAACCGATTTCAGGAGGCAGACAGGAATTGCATGTAAAGCATAGGAAAAGAGGCAGAACGTCCACAATGATGCACTTGGCCAAAAAGGGCGTATGCGTTTTTTCCTGAATATATTCAGGAAAAAACGCATACGCCCTTTTTGGCCAACCAAGCAAGCTTGCAAAGGAAATCTGCACTACAATGAAGTCTCACAGCCCCCCGGTCAAAAGGGCCATCTGAAAAAAGTGTAAAATCCAGAAAGGCAGGACAGGCCATGGAGAACTGGGAGCCTATTTATGCTGATGGGCGGGATGTAAATTGCCAACAGCCACTCTGGAGAAGTGTATGCTGTTTCCTGAAACATCTAAAAAACAAAGCAACAGAGCCTAGGGCACTTCCACTTATGGTCCTATAGCTTAGGGAAATTAAAATCAAAAAGACACAGCCACCCCAATGTTTGGGATGGCTCTGTTTACAAGAACCTCGTTTACGGTACAAGTTCAATATCACAGAAAGCGAAAAATGGATAAAGAAGTTGTGGTACTTACGTACAATGCAATATCACTCAGCAATGAAATCTATGTCATCAGGCCCGTAGCAGCATAATGAGTGGATTCAGGTACAATGATTCTAAGTGAAATAAGTCACACAGAAAAAGAAACATCATAAGATATCACTATTACACGGAATGTAAACTTGGCTACAAAGAAACTGAATTACAAAACAGAACAGGGTGTCAAATGTAGAAAACCAACTTATGCTTGCTTAAGGGGAAAGGTGAGTTGGGGTGCTGCATACAACAAGAGATTGAAATTAGCACAGATACCGTTCCATAAGCCAAATATGTAATAGACAAGAGCTACTCCTTGCTCAACGAAGTGGACTCAACACCCCATATTAAACGCCTAAGAATATACCTGACTAGAAATAATCTTAAAACCTACGGATTTATATGTCTCCGAAAGACAATCAAGCGTGTGTACAGCGGCATAAACGCAGCAGTGATAGGATTGGTGAGGTTCGGTGAGCAAATGCAGACCCTTTGAAGTCATATTGCATGGTACCCATTCCATGGGTCTCAACTCTCCAGGTTTAAGGGATTCTTCCTTCAGCTAAAACATGCATGTGGAACCCAGAGTATGATCCACCGTGTGATCGGGAAACGTGTTCAAATGTGTCTCAGTTTTCGTCCCCTGGTACTCGGGTGCAAACTCCAGACGCTTTACTAACACTCTCCCCACTTGGAGAGTCAGTGCCTTTAACCTCCTGTTTGGCCCAGTTTGCAATTTCTGCGGAAAATGTACAGGAATGGGGAGAACCAATGAGAGACTAGCTGGGGGTGTCTGGACGGGCAAATTTAACTCTCATTTCCCACCAGGAACAGGAATTAACCAAAGGCTCAGCGTGCCGTGCCAGAACCACACTAGGGCCTGAAGCAATCCTGCGGTGTTGCGGCCAGCTCACAAGAAAGCGAGTTGAAGAAAGGAGCTCAGGGGCACTGTAATTCACAAACCTGCAGAGTTATAAATGACAGCTATCGTCCAAAAATATATTGAAGTAAGGCTGCCAAGAGGACTTGAAAGCGGGGCAGAATTGCAGGAAACCGATTTCAGGAGGTAGACGGGAATTGCATGTAAAGCATAGGAAAAGAGGCAGAACGTCCACAATGATGCACTTGGCCAAAAAGGGCGTATGCGTTTTTTCCTGAATATATTCAGGAAAAAACGCATACGCCCTTTTTGGCCAACCAAGCAAGCTTGCAAAGGAAATCTGCACTACAATGAAGTCTCACTGCGCCCCGGTCAAAAGGGCCATCTGAAAAAAGTGTAAAATCCAGAAAGGCAGGACAGGCCATGGAGAACTGGGAGCCTTGTTATGCTGATGGGCGGGATGTAAATTGCCAACAGCCACTCTGGAGAAGTGTATGGTGTTTCCTGAAACATCTAAAAAACTAAGCAACAGAGCCTAGGGCACTTCCACTTATGGTCCTATAGCTTAGGGAAATTAAAATCAAAAAGACACGGTCACCCCAAAGTTTGGGACAGCTCTGTTTACAAGAACCTCGTTTACGGTACAAGTTCAATATCACAGAAAGCGAAAAATGGATAAAGAAGTTGTGGTACTTACGTACAATGCAATATCACTCAGCAATGAAATCTATGTCATCAGGCCCGTAGCATCATAATGAGTGGATGCAGGTATGATGAGTCTAAGTGAAATAAGTCACACAGAAAAAGAAACATCATAAGATATCACTACTACACGGAATGTAAACTTGGCTACACAGGAACTGAATTACAAAACAGAACAGGGTCTCAAATGTAGAAAACCAACTTATACTTGCATAAGGGGAAAGGTGAGTTGGGGTGCAGCATGAAACCAGATATTGAAATTAGCACAGATACCATGCCATAAGCCAAATATGTAATAGACAAGAGCTACTCCTTGCTAAACGAAGTGTACTCAACACCCCATATTAAACGCCTAAGAATACACCTGACTAGTAAGAATCTTAAAACCTGTGGATTTATATGTCTCCGAAAGAGAATCAAGCGTGTGTACGGCGGCATAAACGCAGCAGTGATAGGATTGGTGAGGTTCGGTGAGCAAATGCAGACCCTTTGAAGTCATATTGCATGGTACCCATTCCATGGGTCTCAACTCTCCAGGTTTAAGGGATTCTTCCTTCAGCTAAAACATGCATGTGGAACCCAGAGTATGATCCACCGTGTGATCGGGAAACGTGTTCAAATGTGTCTCAGTTTTCGTCCCCTGGTACTCGGGTGCAACATTCGAGACACTTTACTAACACTCTCCCCACTTGGAGAGTCAGTGCCTTTAAACTCCTGTTTGGCCCAGTTTGCAATTTCTGCGGAAAATGTACAGGAATAGGGAGAACCAATGAGAGACTAGCTGGAGGTGTCTGGACGGGCAAATTTAACTCTCATTTCCCACCAGGAAGAGGAATTAACCAAAGGTTCAGCATGCCATGCCGGAACCACACTAGGGCCTGAAGCAATCCTGCGGTGTTGTGGCCAGCTCACAAGAAAGCGAGTTGAAGAAAGGAGCTCAGGGGCACTGTAATTCACAAACCTGCAGAGTTATAAATGACAGCTATCGTCCAAAAATATATTGAAGTAAGGCTGCCAAGAGGACTTGAAAGCGGGGCAGAATTGCAGGAAAACGATTTCAGGAGGTAGACGGGAATTGCATGTAAAGCATAGGAAAAGAGGCAGAACGTCCAGAATGATGCACTTGGCCAAAAAGGGCGTATGCGTTTTTTCCTGAATATATTCAGGAAAAAACGCATACGCCCTTTTTGGCCAACCAAGCAAGCTTGCAAAGGAAATCTGCACTACAATGAAGTCTCACTGCCCCCCGGTCAAAAGGGCCATCTGAAAAAAGTGTAAAATCCAGAAAGGCAAGACAGGACATGGAGAATTGGGAGCCTTGTTATGCTGATGGGCGGGATGTAAATTGCCAACAGCCACTCTGGAGAAGTGTATGGTATTTCCTGAAACATCTAAAAAACTAAGCAACAGAGCGTAGGGCACTTCCACTTATGGTCCTATAGCTTAGGGAAATTAAAATAAAAAAGACACAGCCACCCCAAAGTTTGGGACGGCTCTGTTTACAAGAACCTTGTTTACGGTACAAGTTCAATATCACAGAAAGCGAAAAATGGATAAAGAAGTTGTGGTACTTACGTACAATGCAATATCACTCAGCAATGAAATCTATGTCATCAGGCCCGTAGCAGCATAATGAGTGGATTAAGGTACGATGATTGTAAGTGAAATAAGTCACACAGAAAAAGAAACATCATAAGATATCACTACTACACGGAATATAAACTGGGCTACCCAGGAACTGAATTACAAAACAGAACAGGGTCTCAAATGTAGAAAACCAACTTACGCTAGCTTAAGGGGAAAGGTGAGTTGGGGTGCTGCATGAAACCAGAGATTGAAATTAGCACAGATACCGTTCCATAAGCCAAATATGTAATAGACAAGAGCTACTCCTTGCTCAACGAAGTGGACTCAACACCCCATATTAAACGCCTAAGAATATACCTGACTAGAAATAATCTTAAAACCTACGGATTTATATGTCTCCGAAAGACAATCAAGCGTGTGTACAGCGGCATAAACGCAGCAGTGATAGGATTGGTGAGGTTCGGTGAGCAAATGCAGACCCTTTGAAGTCATATTGCATGGTACCCATTCCATGGGTCTCAACTCTCTCTCCAGGTTTAAGGGATTCTTCCTTCAGCTAAAACATGCATGTGGAACCCAGAGTATGATCCACCGTGTGATCGGGAAACGTGTTCAAATGTGTCTCAGTTTTCGTCCCCTGGTACTCGGGTGCAAACTCCAGACGCTTTACTAACACTCTCCCCACTTGGAGAGTCAGTGCCTTTAACCTCCTGTTTGGCCCAGTTTGCAATTTCTGCGAAAAATGTACAGGAATAGGGAGAACCAATGAGAGACTAGCTGGGGGTGTCTGGACGGGCAAATTTAACTCTCATTTCCCACCAGAAAGAGGAATTAACCAAAGGTCAGCGTGCCGTGCCGGAACCACACTAGGACCTGAAGCAATCCTGCGGTGTTGTGGCCAGCTCACAAGAAAGCGAGTTGAAGAAAGGAGCTCAGGGGCACTGTAATTCACAAACCTGCAGAGTTATAAATGACAGCTATCGTCCAAAAATATATTGAAGTAAGGCTGCCAAGAGGACTTGAAAGCGGGGCAGAATTGCAGGAAACCGATTTCAGGAGGTAGACGGGAATTGCATGTAAAGCATAGGAAAAGAGGCAGAACGTACACAATGATGCACTTGGCCAAAAAGGGCGTATGCGTTCTTTCCTGAATATATTCAGGAAAAAACGCATACGCCCTTTTTGGCCAACCAAGCAAGCTTGCAAAGGAAATCTGCACTACAATGAAGTCTCACTGCCCCCCGGTCAAAAGGGCCATCTGAAAAAAGTGTAAAATCCAGAAAGGCAGGACAGGCCATGGAGAACTGGGAGCCTTGTTATGCTGATGGGCGGGATGTAAATTGCCAACAGCCACTCTGGAGAAGTGTATGGTGTTTCCTGAAACATCTAAAAAACAAAGCAACAGAGCCTAGGGCACTTCCACTTATGGTCCTATAGCTTAGGGAAATTAAAATCAAAAAGACACAGCCACCCCAAAGTTTGGGACGGCTCTGTTTACAAGAACCTCGTTTACGGTACAAGTTCAATATCACAGAAAGCGAAAAATGGATAAAGAAGTTGTGGTACTTACGTACAATGCAATATCACTCAGCAATGAAATCTATGTCATCAGGTCCGTCGCAGCATAATGAGTGGATTCAGGTACGATGATTCTAAGTGAAATAAGTCACACAGAAAAAGAAACATCATAAGATATCAGTACAACACGGAATGTAAACTTGGCTACACAGGAACTGAATTACAAAACAGAACAGGGTCTCAAATGTAGAAAACCAACTTATGCTTGCTTAAGGGGAAAGGTGAGTTGGGGTGCTGCATGAAAGCAGAGATTGAAATTAGCAAAGATACCGTGCCATAAGCCAAATATGTAATAGACAAGAGCAACACCTTGCTAAACGAAGTGTACTCAACACCCCATATTAAACGCCTAAGAATACACCTGACTAGTAAGAATCTTAAAACCTGTGGATTTATATGTCTCCGAAAGAGAATCAAGCGTGTGTACGGTGGCATAAACGCAGCAGTGATAGGATTGGTGAGGTTCGGTGAGCAAATGCAGACCCTTTGAAGTCATATTGCATGGTACCCATTCCATGGGTCTCAACTCTCCAGGTTTAAGGGATTCTTCCTTCAGCTAAAACATGCATGTGGAACACAGAGTATGATCCACCATGTGATCGGGAAACGTGTTCAAATGTGTCTCAGTTTTCGTCCCCTGGTACTCGGGTGCAACATTCAAGACGCTTTACTAACACTCTCCCCACTTGGAGAGTCAGTGCCTTTAAACTCCTGTTTGGCCCAGTTTGCAATTTCTGCGGAAAATGAACAGGAATAGGGAGAACCAATGAGAGACTAGCTGGAGGTGTCTGGACGAGCAAATTTAACTCTCATTTCCCACCAGGAAGAGGAATTAACCAAAGGTTCAGCGTGCCGTGCCGGAACCACACTAGGGCCTGAAGCAATCCTGCGGTGTTGTGGCCAGCTCACAAGAAAGCGAGTTGAAGAAAGGAGCTCAGGGGCACTGTAATTCACAAACCTGCAGAGTTATAAATGACAGCTATCGTCCAAAAATATATTGAAGTAAGGCTGCCAAGAGGACTTGAAAGCGGGGCAGAATTGCAGGAAAACGATTTCAGGAGGTAGACGGGAATTGCATGTAAAGCATAGGAAAAGAGGCAGAACGTCCACAATGATGCACTTGGCCAAAAAGGGCATATACGTTTTTTCCTGAATATATTCAGGAAAAAACGCATACGCCCTTTTTGGCCAACCAAGCAAGCTTGCAAAGGAAATCTGCACTACAATGAAGTCTCACTGCCCCCCGGTCAAAAGGGCCATCTGAAAAAAGTGTAAAATCCAGAAAGGCAAGACAGGACATGGAGAATTGGGAGCCTTGTTATGCTGATGGGCGGGATGTAAATTGCCAACAGCCACTCTGGAGAAGTGTATGCTGTTTCCTGAAACATCTAAAAAACAAAGCAACAGAGCCTAGGGCACTTCCACTTATGGGCTTATAGCTTAGGGAAATTAAAATCAAAAAGACACAGCCACCCCAAAGTTTGGGACGGCTCTGTTTACAAGAACCTTGTTTACGGTACAAGTTCAATATCACAGAAAGCGAAAAATGGATAAAGAAGTTGTGGTACTTACGTACAATGCAATATCACTCAGCAATGAAATCTATGTCATCAGGCCCGTAGCAGCATAATGAGTGGATTAAGGTACGATGATTGTAAGTGAAATAAGTCACACAGAAAAAGAAACATCATAAGATATCACTACTACACGGAATGTAAACTTGGCTACACAGGAACTGAATTACAAAACAGAACAGGGTCTCAAATGTAGAAAACCAACTTACGCTAGCTTAAGGGGAAAGGTGAGTTGGGGTGCTGCATGAAACCAGAGATTGAAATTAGCACAGATACCGTTCCATAAGCCAAATATGTAATAGACAAGAGCTACTCCTTGCTCAACGAAGTGGACTCAACACCCCATATTAAACGCCTAAGAATATACCTGACTAGAAATAATCTTAAAACCTACGGATTTATATGTCTCCGAAAGACAATCAAGCGTGTGTACAGCGGCATAAATGCAGCAGTGATAGGATTGGTGAGGTTCGGTGAGCAAATGCAGACCCTTTGAAGTCATATTGCATGGTACCCATTCCATGGGTCTCAACTCTCCAGGTTTAAGGGATTCTTCCTTCAGCTAAAACATGCATGTGGAACCCAGAGTATGATCCACCGTGTGATCGGGAAACGTGTTCAAATGTGTCTCAGTTTTCGTCCCCTGGTACTCGGGTGCAAACTCCAGATGCTTTACTAATACTCTCCCCACTTGGAGAGTCAGTGCCTTTAACCTCCTGTTTGGCCCAGTTTGCAATTTCTGCGGAAAATGTACAGGAATAGGGAGAACCAATGAGAGACTAGCTGGGGGTGTCTGGACGGGCAAATTTAACTCTCATTTCCCACCAGGAAGAGGAATTAACCAAAGGCTCAGCGTGCCGTGCCGGAACCACACTAGGGCCTGAAGCAATCCTGCGGTGTTGCGGCCAGCTCACAAGAAAGCGAGTTGAAGAAACGAGCTCAGGGGCACTGTAATTCACAAACCTGCAGAGTTATAAATGACAGCTATCGTCCAAAAATATATTGAAGTAAGGCTGCCAAGAGGACTTGAAAGCGGGGCAGAATTGCAGGAAACCGATTTCAGGAGGTAGACGGGAATTGCATGTAAAGCATAGGAAAAGAGGCAGAACGTCCACAATGATGCACTTGGCCAAAAAGGGCGTATGCGTTTTTTCCTGAATATATTCAGGAAAAAACGCATACGCCCTTTTTGGCCAACCAAGCAAGCTTGCAAAGGAAATCTGCACTACAATGAAGTCTCACTGCCCCCCGGTCAAAAGGGCCATCTGAAAAAAGTGTAAAATCCAGAAAGGCAAGACAGGACATGGAGAATTGGGAGCCTTGTTATGCTGATGGGCGGGATGTAAATTGCCAACAGCCACTCTGGAGAAGTGTATGCTGTTTCCTGAAACATCTAAAAAACAAAGCAACAGAGCCTAGGGCACTTCCACTTATGGTCCTATAGCTTAGGGAAATTAAAATCAAAAAGACACAGCCACCCCAAAGGTTGGGACGGCTCTGTTTACAAGAACCTCGTTTACGGTACAAGTTCAATATCACAGAAAGCGAAAAATGGATAAAGAAGTTGTGGTACTTACGTACAATGCAATATCACTCAGCAATGAAATCTATGTCATCAGGCCCGTAGCAGCATAATGAGTGGATTAAGGTACGATGATTGTAAGTGAAATAAGTCACACAGAAAAAGAAACATCGTAAGATATCACTACTACACGGAATGTAAACTTGGCTACACAGGAACTGAATTACAAAACAGAACAGGGTCTCAAATGTAGAAAACCAACTTACGCTAGCTTAAGGGGAAAGGTGAGTTGGGGTGCTGCATGAAACCAGAGATTGAAATTAGCACAGATACCGTTCCATAAGCCAAATATGTAATAGACAAGAGCTACTCCTTGCTCAACGAAGTGGACTCAACACCCCATATTAAACGCCTAAGAATATACCTGACTAGAAATAATCTTAAAACCTACGGATTTATATGTCTCCGAAAGACAATCAAGCGTGTGTACAGCGGCATAAACGCAGCAGTGATAGGATTGGTGAGGTTCGGTGAGCAAATGCAGACCCTTTGAAGTCATATTGCATGGTACCCATTCCATGGGTCTCAACTCTCCAGGTTTAAGGGATTCTTCCTTCAGCTAAAACATGCATGTGGAACCCAGAGTATGATCCACCGTGTGATCGGGAAACGTGTTCAAATGTGTCTCAGTTTTCGTCCCCTGGTACTCGGGTGCAAACTCCAGACGCTTTACTAATACTCTCCCCACTTGGAGAGTCAGTGCCTTTAACCTCCTGTTTGGCCCAGTTTGCAATTTCTGCGGAAAATGTACAGGAATAGGGAGAACCAATGAGAGACTAGCTGGGGGTGTCTGGACGGGCAAATTTAACTCTCATTTCCCACCAGGAACAGGAATTAACCAAAGGCTCAGCGTGCCGTGCCGGAACCACACTAGGGCCTGAAGCAATCCTGCGGTGTTGCGGCCAGCTCACAAGAAAGCGAGTTGAAGAAAGGAGCTCAGGGGCACTGTAATTCACAAACCTGCAGAGTTATAAATGACAGCTATCGTCCAAAAATATATTGAAGTAAGGCTGCCAAGAGGACTTGAAAGCGGGGCAGAATTGCAGGAAACCGATTTCAGGAGGTAGACGGGAATTGCATGTAAAGCATAGGAAAAGAGGCAGAACGTCCACAATGATGCACTTGGCCAAAAAGGGCGTATGCGTTTTTTCCTGAATATATTCAGGAAAAAACGCATACGCCCTTTTTGGCCAACCAAGCAAGCTTGCAAAGGAAATCTGCACTACAATGAAGTCTCACTGCCCCCCGGTCAAAAGGGCCATCTGAAAAAAGTGTAAAATCCAGAAAGGCAAGACAGGACATGGAGAATTGGGAGCCTTGTTATGCTGATGGGCGGGATGTAAATTGCCAACAGCCACTCTGGAGAAGTGTATGCTGTTTCCTGAAACATCTAAAAAACAAAGCAACAGAGCCTAGGGCACTTCCACTTATGGTCCTATAGCTTAGGGAAATTAAAATCAAAAAGACACAGCCACCCCAAAGGTTGGGACGGCTCTGTTTACAAGAACCTCGTTTACGGTACAAGTTCAATATCACAGAAAGCGAAAAATGGATAAAGAAGTTGTGGTACTTACGTACAATGCAATATCACTCAGCAATGAAATCTATGTCATCAGGCCCGTAGCAGCATAATGAGTGGATTAAGGTACGATGATTGTAAGTGAAATAAGTCACACAGAAAAAGAAACATCGTAAGATATCACTACTACACGGAATGTAAACTTGGCTACACAGGAACTGAATTACAAAACAGAACAGGGTCTCAAATGTAGAAAACCAACTTACGCTAGCTTAAGGGGAAAGGTGAGTTGGGGTGCTGCATGAAACCAGAGATTGAAATTAGCACAGATACCGTTCCATAAGCCAAATATGTAATAGACAAGAGCTACTCCTTGCTCAACGAAGTGGACTCAACACCCCATATTAAACGCCTAAGAATATACCTGACTAGAAATAATCTTAAAACCTACGGATTTATATGTCTCCGAAAGACAATCAAGCGTGTGTACAGCGGCATAAACGCAGCAGTGATAGGATTGGTGAGGTTCGGTGAGCAAATGCAGACCCTTTGAAGTCATATTGCATGGTACCCATTCCATGGGTCTCAACTCTCCAGGTTTAAGGGATTCTTCCTTCAGCTAAAACATGCATGTGGAACCCAGAGTATGATCCACCGTGTGATCGGGAAACGTGTTCAAATGTGTCTCAGTTTTCGTCCCCTGGTACTCGGGTGCAAACTCCAGACGCTTTACTAATACTCTCCCCACTTGGAGAGTCAGTGCCTTTAACCTCCTGTTTGGCCCAGTTTGCAATTTCTGCGGAAAATGTACAGGAATAGGGAGAACCAATGAGAGACTAGCTGGGGGTGTCTGGACGGGCAAATTTAACTCTCATTTCCCACCAGGAACAGGAATTAACCAAAGGCTCAGCGTGCCGTGCCGGAACCACACTAGGGCCTGAAGCAATCCTGCGGTGTTGCGGCCAGCTCACAAGAAAGCGAGTTGAAGAAAGGAGCTCAGGGGCACTGTAATTCACAAACCTGCAGAGTTATAAATGACAGCTATCGTCCAAAAATATATTGAAGTAAGGCTGCCAAGAGGACTTGAAAGCGGGGCAGAATTGCAGGAAACCGATTTCAGGAGGTAGACGGGAATTGCATGTAAAGCATAGGAAAAGAGGCAGAACGTCCACAATGATGCACTTGGCCAAAAAGGGCGTATGCGTTTTTTCCTGAATATATTCAGGAAAAAACGCATACGCCCTTTTTGGCCAACCAAGCAAGCTTGCAAAGGAAATCTGCACTACAATGAAGTCTCACTGCCCCCCGGTCAAAAGGGCCATCTGAAAAAAGTGTAAAATCCAGAAAGGCAAGACAGGACATGGAGAATTGGGAGCCTTGTTATGCTGATGGGCGGGATGTAAATTGCCAACAGCCACTCTGGAGAAGTGTATGCTGTTTCCTGAAACATCTAAAAAACAAAGCAACAGAGCCTAGGGCACTTCCACTTATGGTCCTATAGCTTAGGGAAATTAAAATCAAAAAGACACAGCCACCCCAAAGTTTGGGACGGCTCTGTTTACAAGAACCTCGTTTACGGTACAAGTTCAATATCACAGAAAGTGAAAAATGGATAAAGAAGTTGTGGTACTTACGTACAATGCAATATCACTCAGCAATGAAATCTATGTCATCAGGCCCGTAGCAGCATAATGAGTGGATTAAGGTACGATGATTGTAAGTGAAATAAGTCACACAGAAAAAGAAACATCATAAGATATCACTACTACACGGAATGTAAACTTGGCTACACAGGAACTGAATTACAAAACAGAACAGGGTCTCAAATGTAGAAAACCAACTTACGCTAGCTTAAGGGGAAAGGTGAGTTGGGGTGCTGCATGAAACCAGAGATTGAAATTAGCACAGATACCGTTCCATAAGCCAAATATGTAATAGACAAGAGCTACTCCTTGCTCAACGAAGTGGACTCAACACCCCATATTAAACGCCTAAGAATATACCTGACTAGAAATAATCTTAAAACCTACGGATTTATATGTCTCCGAAAGACAATCAAGCGTGTGTACAGCGGCATAAACGCAGCAGTGATAGGATTGGTGAGGTTCGGTGAGCAAATGCAGACCCTTTGAAGTCATATTGCATGGTACCCATTCCATGGGTCTCAACTCTCCAGGTTTAAGGGATTCTTCCTTCAGCTAAAACATGCATGTGGAACCCAGAGTATGATCCACCGTGTGATCGGGAAACGTGTTCAAATGTGTCTCAGTTTTCGTCCCCTGGTACTCGGGTGCAAACTCCAGACGCTTTACTAACACTCTCCCCACTTGGAGAGTCAGTGCCTTTAACCTCCTGTTTGGCCCAGTTTGCAATTTCTGCGGAAAATGTACAGGAATAGGGAGAACCAATGAGAGACTAGCTGGGGGTGTCTGGACGGGCAAATTTAACTCTCATTTCCCACCAGGAAGAGGAATTAACCAAAGGCTCAGCGTGCCGTGCCGGAACCACACTAGGGCCTGAAGCAATCCTGCGGTGTTGCGGCCAGCTCACAAGAAAGCGAGTTGAAGAAAGGAGCTCAGGGGCACTGTAATTCACAAACCTGCAGAGTTATAAATGACAGCTATCGTCCAAAAATATATTGAAGTAAGGCTGCCAAGAGGACTTGAAAGCGGGGCAGAATTGCAGGAAACCGATTTCAGGAGGTAGACGGGAATTGCATGTAAAGCATAGGAAAAGAGGCAGAACGTCCACAATGATGCACTTGGCCAAAAAGGGCGTATGCGTTTTTTCCTGAATATATTCAGGAAAAAACGCATACGCCCTTTTTGGCCAACCAAGCAAGCTTGCAAAGGAAATCTGCACTACAATGAAGTCTCACTGCCCCCCGGTCAAAAGGGCCATCTGAAAAAAGTGTAAAATCCAGAAAGGCAAGACAGGACATGGAGAATTGGGAGCCTTGTTATGCTGATGGGCGGGATGTAAATTGCCAACAGCCACTCTGGAGAAGTGTATGCTGTTTCCTGAAACATCTAAAAAACAAAGCAACAGAGCCTAGGGCACTTCCACTTATGGTCCTATAGCTTAGGGAAATTAAAATCAAAAAGACACAGCCACCCCAAAGGTTGGGACGGCTCTGTTTACAAGAACCTCGTTTACGGTACAAGTTCAATATCACAGAAAGCGAAAAATGGATAAAGAAGTTGTGGTACTTACGTACAATGCAATATCACTCAGCAATGAAATCTATGTCATCAGGCCCGTAGCAGCATAATGAGTGGATTAAGGTACGATGATTGTAAGTGAAATAAGTCACACAGAAAAAGAAACATCATAAGATATCACTACTACACGGAATGTAAACTTGGCTACACAGGAACTGAATTACAAAACAGAACAGGGTCTCAAATGTAGAAAACCAACTTACGCTAGCTTAAGGGGAAAGGTGAGTTGGGGTGCTGCATGAAACCAGAGATTGAAATTAGCACAGATACCGTTCCATAAGCCAAATATGTAATAGACAAGAGCTACTCCTTGCTCAACGAAGTGGACTCAACACCCCATATTAAACGCCTAAGAATATACCTGACTAGAAATAATCTTAAAACCTACGGATTTATATGTCTCCGAAAGACAATCAAGCGTGTGTACAGCGGCATAAACGCAGCAGTGATAGGATTGGTGAGGTTCGGTGAGCAAATGCAGACCCTTTGAAGTCATATTGCATGGTACCCATTCCATGGGTCTCAACTCTCCAGGTTTAAGGGATTCTTCCTTCAGCTAAAACATGCATGTGGAACCCAGAGTATGATCCACCGTGTGATCGGGAAACGTGTTCAAATGTGTCTCAGTTTTTGTCCCCTGGTACTCGGGTGCAAACTCCAGACGCTTTACTAACACTCTCCCCACTTGGAGAGTCAGTGCCTTTAACCTCCTGTTTGGCCCAGTTTGCAATTTCTGCGGAAAATGTACAGGAATAGGGAGAACCAATGAGAGACTAGCTGGGGGTGTCTGGACGGGCAAATTTAACTCTCATTTCCCACCAGGAAGAGGAATTAACCAAAGGCTCAGCGTGCCGTGCCGGAACCACACTAGGGCCTGAAGCAATCCTGCGGTGTTGCGGCCAGCTCACAAGAAAGCGAGTTGAAGAAAGGAGCTCAGGGGCACTGTAATTCACAAACCTGCAGAGTTATAAATGACAGCTATCGTCCAAAAATATATTGAAGTAAGGCTGCCAAGAGGACTTGAAAGCGGGGCAGAATTGCAGGAAACCGATTTCAGGAGGTAGACGGGAATTGCATGTAAAGCATAGGAAAAGAGGCAGAACGTCCACAATGATGCACTTGGCCAAAAAGGGCGTATGCGTTTTTTCCTGAATATATTCAGGAAAAAACGCATACGCCCTTTTTGGCCAACCAAGCAAGCTTGCAAAGGAAATCTGCACTACAATGAAGTCTCACTGCCCCCCGGTCAAAAGGGCCATCTGAAAAAAGTGTAAAATCCAGAAAGGCAAGACAGGACATGGAGAATTGGGAGCCTTGTTATGCTGATGGGCGGGATGTAAATTGCCAACAGCCACTCTGGAGAAGTGTATGCTGTTTCCTGAAACATCTAAAAAACAAAGCAACAGAGCCTAGGGCACTTCCACTTATGGTCCTATAGCTTAGGGAAATTAAAATCAAAAAGACACAGCCACCCCAAAGTTTGGGACGGCTCTGTTTACAAGAACCTCGTTTACGGTACAAGTTCAATATCACAGAAAGCGAAAAATGGATAAAGAAGTTGTGGTACTTACGTACAATGCAATATCACTCAGCAATGAAATCTATGTCATCAGGCCCGTAGCAGCATAATGAGTGGATTAAGGTACGATGATTGTAAGTGAAATAAGTCACACAGAAAAAGAAACATCGTAAGATATCACTACTACACGGAATGTAAACTTGGCTACACAGGAACTGAATTACAAAACAGAACAGGGTCTCAAATGTAGAAAACCAACTTACGCTAGCTTAAGGGGAAAGGTGAGCTGGGGTGCTGCATGAAACCAGAGATTGAAATTAGCACAGATACCGTTCCATAAGCCAAATATGTAATAGACAAGAGCTACTCCTTGCTCAACGAAGTGGACTCAACACCCCATATTAAACGCCTAAGAATATACCTGACTAGAAATAATCTTAAAACCTACGGATTTATATGTCTCCGAAAGACAATCAAGCGTGTGTACAGCGGCATAAACGCAGCAGTGATAGGATTGGTGAGGTTCGGTGAGCAAATGCAGACCCTTTGAAGTCATATTGCATGGTACCCATTCCATGGGTCTCAACTCTCCAGGTTTAAGGGATTCTTCCTTCAGCTAAAACATGCATGTGGAACCCAGAGTATGATCCACCGTGTGATCGGGAAACGTGTTCAAATGTGTCTCAGTTTTTGTCCCCTGGTACTCGGGTGCAAACTCCAGACGCTTTACTAACACTCTCCCCACTTGGAGAGTCAGTGCCTTTAACCTCCTGTTTGGCCCAGTTTGCAATTTCTGCGGAAAATGTACAGGAATTGGGAGAACCAATGAGAGACTAGCTGGGGGTGTCTGGACGGGCAAATTTAACTCTCATTTCCCACCAGGAAGAGGAATTAACCAAAGGCTCAGCGTGCCGTGCCGGAACCACACTAGGGCCTGAAGCAATCCTGCGGTGTTGCGGCCAGCTCACAAGAAAGCGAGTTGAAGAAACGAGCTCAGGGGCACTGTAATTCACAAACCTGCAGAGTTATAAATGACAGCTATCGTCCAAAAATATATTGAAGTAAGGCTGCCAAGAGGACTTGAAAGCGGGGCAGAATTGCAGGAAACCGATTTCAGGAGGTAGACGGGAATTGCATGTAAAGCATAGGAAAAGAGGCAGAACGTCCACAATGATGCACTTGGCCAAAAAGGGCGTATGCGTTTTTTCCTGAATATATTCAGGAAAAAACGCATACGCCCTTTTTGGCCAACCAAGCAAGCTTGCAAAGGAAATCTGCACTACAATGAAGTCTCACTGCCCCCCGGTCAAAAGGGCCATCTGAAAAAAGTGTAAAATCCAGAAAGGCAAGACAGGACATGGAGAATTGGGAGCCTTGTTATGCTGATGGGCGGGATGTAAATTGCCAACAGCCACTCTGGAGAAGTGTATGCTGTTTCCTGAAACATCTAAAAAACAAAGCAACAGAGCCTAGGGCACTTCCACTTATGGTCCTATAGCTTAGGGAAATTAAAATCAAAAAGACACAGCAACCCCAAAGGTTGGGATGGCTCTGTTTACAAGAACCTCGTTTACGGTACAAGTTCAATATCACAGAAAGCGAAAAATGGATAAAGAAGTTGTGGTACTTACGTACAATGCAATATCACTCAGCAATGAAATCTATGTCATCAGGCCCGTAGCAGCATAATGAGTGGATTAAGGTACAATGATTGTAAGTGAAATAAGTCACACAGAAAAAGAAACATCATAAGATATCACTACTACACGGAATGTAAACTTGGCTACACAGGAACTGAATTACAAAACAGAACATGGTCTCAAATGTAGAAAACCAACTTACGCTAGCTTAAGGGGAAAGGTGAGTTGGGGTGCTGCATGAAACCAGAGATTGAAATTAGCACAGATACCATTCCATAAGCCAAATATGTAATAGACAAGAGCTACTCCTTGCTCAACGAAGTGGACTCAACACCCCATATTAAACGCCTAAGAATATACCTGACTAGAAATAATCTTAAAACCTACGGATTTATATGTCTCCGAAAGACAATCAAGCGTGTGTACAGCGGCATAAACGCAGCAGTGATAGGATTGGTGAGGTTCGGTGAGCAAATGCAGACCCTTTGAAGTCATATTGCATGGTACCCATTCCATGGGTCTCAACTCTCCAGGTTTAAGGGATTCTTCCTTCAGCTAAAACATGCATGTGGAACCCAGAGTATGATCCACCGTGTGATCGGGAAACGTGTTCAAATGTGTCTCAGTTTTCGTCCCCTGGTACTCGGGTGCAAACTCCAGACGCTTTACTAACACTCTCCCCACTTGGAGAGTCAGTGCCTTTAACCTCCTGTTTGGCCCAGTTTGCAATTTCTGCGGAAAATGTACAGGAATAGGGAGAACCAATGAGAGACTAGCTGGGGGTGTCTGGACGGGCAAATTTAACTCTCATTTCCCACCAGGAAGAGGAATTAACCAAAGGCTCAGCGTGCCGTGCCGGAACCACACTAGGGCCTGAAGCAATCCTGCGGTGTTGCGGCCAGCTCACAAGAAAGCGAGTTGAAGAAAGGAGCTCAGGGGCACTGTAATTCACAAACCTGCAGAGTTATAAATGACAGCTATCGTCCAAAAATATATTGAAGTAAGGCTGCCAAGAGGACTTGAAAGCGGGGCAGAATTGCAGGAAACCGATTTCAGGAGGTAGACGGGAATTGCATGTAAAGCATAGGAAAAGAGGCAGAACGTCCACAATGATGCACTTGGCCAAAAAGGGCGTATGCGTTTTTTCCTGAATATATTCAGGAAAAAACGCATACGCCCTTTTTGGCCAACCAAGCAAGCTTGCAAAGGAAATCTGCACTACAATGAAGTCTCACTGCCCCCCGGTCAAAAGGGCCATCTGAAAAAAGTGTAAAATCCAGAAAGGCAAGACAGGACATGGAGAATTGGGAGCCTTGTTATGCTGATGGGCGGGATGTAAATTGCCAACAGCCACTCTGGAGAAGTGTATGCTGTTTCCTGAAACATCTAAAAAACAAAGCAACAGAGCCTAGGGCACTTCCACTTATGGTCCTATAGCTTAGGGAAATTAAAATCAAAAAGACACAGCCACCCCAAAGTTTGGGACGGCTCTGTTTACAAGAACCTCGTTTACGGTACAAGTTCAATATCACAGAAAGCGAAAAATGGATAAAGAAGTTGTGGTACTTACGTACAATGCAATATCACTCAGCAATGAAATCTATGTCATCAGGCCCGTAGCAGCATAATGAGTGGATTAAGGTACGATGATTGTAAGTGAAATAAGTCACACAGAAAAAGAAACATCGTAAGATATCACTACTACACGGAATGTAAACTTGGCTACACAGGAACTGAATTACAAAACAGAACAGGGTCTCAAATGTAGAAAACCAACTTACGCTAGCTTAAGGGGAAAGGTGAGCTGGGGTGCTGCATGAAACCAGAGATTGAAATTAGCACAGATACCGTTCCATAAGCCAAATATGTAATAGACAAGAGCTACTCCTTGCTCAACGAAGTGGACTCAACACCCCATATTAAACGCCTAAGAATATACCTGACTAGAAATAATCTTAAAACCTACGGATTTATATGTCTCCGAAAGACAATCAAGCGTGTGTACAGCGGCATAAACGCAGCAGTGATAGGATTGGTGAGGTTCGGTGAGCAAATGCAGACCCTTTGAAGTCATATTGCATGGTACCCATTCCATGGGTCTCAACTCTCCAGGTTTAAGGGATTCTTCCTTCAGCTAAAACATGCATGTGGAACCCAGAGTATGATCCACCGTGTGATCGGGAAACGTGTTCAAATGTGTCTCAGTTTTCGTCCCCTGGTACTCGGGTGCAAACTCCAGACGCTTTACTAACACTCTCCCCACTTGGAGAGTCAGTGCCTTTAACCTCCTGTTTGGCCCAGTTTGCAATTTCTGCGGAAAATGTACAGGAATGGGGAGAACCAATGAGAGACTAGCTGGGGGTGTCTGGACGGGCAAATTTAACTCTCATTTCCCACCAGGAAGAGGAATTAACCAAAGGCTCAGCGTGCCGTGCCGGAACCACACTAGGGCCTGAAGCAATCCTGCGGTGTTGCGGCCAGCTCACAAGAAAGCGAGTTGAAGAAAGGAGCTCAGGGGCACTGTAATTCACAAACCTGCAGAGTTATAAATGACAGCTATCGTCCAAAAATATATTGAAGTAAGGCTGCCAAGAGGACTTGAAAGCGGGGCAGAATTGCAGGAAACCGATTTCAGGAGGTAGACGGGAATTGCATGTAAAGCATAGGAAAAGAGGCAGAACGTCCACAATGATGCACTTGGCCAAAAAGGGCGTATGCGTTTTTTCCTGAATATATTCAGGAAAAAACGCATACGCCCTTTTTGGCCAACCAAGCAAGCTTGCAAAGGAAATCTGCACTACAATGAAGTCTCACTGCCCCCCGGTCAAAAGGGCCATCTGAAAAAAGTGTAAAATCCAGAAAGGCAAGACAGGACATGGAGAATTGGGAGCCTTGTTATGCTGATGGGCGGGATGTAAATTGCCAACAGCCACTCTGGAGAAGTGTATGCTGTTTCCTGAAACATCTAAAAAACAAAGCAACAGAGCCTAGGGCACTTCCACTTATGGTCCTATAGCTTAGGGAAATTAAAATCAAAAAGACACAGCCACCCCAAAGTTTGGGACGGCTCTGTTTACAAGAACCTCGTTTACGGTACAAGTTCAATATCACAGAAAGCGAAAAATGGATAAAGAAGTTGTGGTACTTACGTACAATGCAATATCACTCAGCAATGAAATCTATGTCATCAGGCCCGTAGCAGCATAATGAGTGGATTAAGGTACGATGATTGTAAGTGAAATAAGTCACACAGAAAAAGAAACATCATAAGATATCACTACTACACGGAATGTAAACTTGGCTACACAGGAACTGAATTACAAAACAGAACAGGGTCTCAAATGTAGAAAACCAACTTACGCTAGCTTAAGGGGAAAGGTGAGTTGGGGTGCTGCATGAAACCAGAGATTGAAATTAGCACAGATACCGTTCCATAAGCCAAATATGTAATAGACAAGAGCTACTCCTTGCTCAACGAAGTGGACTCAACACCCCATATTAAACGCCTAAGAATATACCTGACTAGAAATAATCTTAAAACCTACGGATTTATATGTCTCCGAAAGACAATCAAGCGTGTGTACAGCGGCATAAACGCAGCAGTGATAGGATTGGTGAGGTTCGGTGAGCAAATGCAGACCCTTTGAAGTCATATTGCATGGTACCCATTCCATGGGTCTCAACTCTCCAGGTTTAAGGGATTCTTCCTTCAGCTAAAACATGCATGTGGAACCCAGAGTATGATCCACCGTGTGATCGGGAAACGTGTTCAAATGTGTCTCAGTTTTCGTCCCCTGGTACTCGGGTGCAAACTCCAGACGCTTTACTAACACTCTCCCCACTTGGAGAGTCAGTGCCTTTAACCTCCTGTTTGGCCCAGTTTGCAATTTCTGCGGAAAATGTACAGGAATAGGGAGAACCAATGAGAGACTAGCTGGGGGTGTCTGGACGGGCAAATTTAACTCTCATTTCCCACCAGGAAGAGGAATTAACCAAAGGCTCAGCGTGCCGTGCCGGAACCACACTAGGGCCTGAAGCAATCCTGCGGTGTTGCGGCCAGCTCACAAGAAAGCGAGTTGAAGAAAGGAGCTCAGGGGCACTGTAATTCACAAACCTGCAGAGTTATAAATGACAGCTATCGTCCAAAAATATATTGAAGTAAGGCTGCCAAGAGGACTTGAAAGCGGGGCAGAATTGCAGGAAACCGATTTCAGGAGGTAGACGGGAATTGCATGTAAAGCATAGGAAAAGAGGCAGAACGTCCACAATGATGCACTTGGCCAAAAAGGGCGTATGCGTTTTTTCCTGAATATATTCAGGAAAAAACGCATACGCCCTTTTTGGCCAACCAAGCAAGCTTGCAAAGGAAATCTGCACTACAATGAAGTCTCACTGCCCCCCGGTCAAAAGGGCCATCTGAAAAAAGTGTAAAATCCAGAAAGGCAAGACAGGACATGGAGAATTGGGAGCCTTGTTATGCTGATGGGCGGGATGTAAATTGCCAACAGCCACTCTGGAGAAGTGTATGCTGTTTCCTGAAACATCTAAAAAACAAAGCAACAGAGCCTAGGGCACTTCCACTTATGGTCCTATAGCTTAGGGAAATTAAAATCAAAAAGACACAGCCACCCCAAAGTTTGGGACGGCTCTGTTTACAAGAACCTCGTTTACGGTACAAGTTCAATATCACAGAAAGCGAAAAATGCATAAAGAAATTGTGGTACTTACATACAATGCAATATCACTCAGCAATGAAATCTATGTCATCAGGCCCGTAGCAGCATAATGAGTGGATTAAGGTACGATGATTGTAAGTGAAATAAGTCACACAGAAAAAGAAACATCATAAGATATCACTACTACACGGAATGTAAACTTGGCTACACAGGAACTGAATTACAAAACAGAACAGGGTCTCAAATGTAGAAAACCAACTTACGCTAGCTTAAGGGGAAAGGTGAGTTGGGGTGCTGCATGAAACCAGAGATTGAAATTAGCACAGATACCGTTCCATAAGCCAAATATGTAATAGACAAGAGCTACTCCTTGCTCAACGAAGTGGACTCAACACCCCATATTAAACGCCTAAGAATATACCTGACTAGAAATAATCTTAAAACCTACGGATTTATATGTCTCCGAAAGACAATCAAGCGTGTGTACAGCGGCATAAACGCAGCAGTGATAGGATTGGTGAGGTTCGGTGAGCAAATGCAGACCCTTTGAAGTCATATTGCATGGTACCCATTCCATGGGTCTCAACTCTCCAGGTTTAAGGGATTCTTCCTTCAGCTAAAACATGCATGTGGAACCCAGAGTATGATCCACCGTGTGATCGGGAAACGTGTTCAAATGTGTCTCAGTTTTCGTCCCCTGGTACTCGGGTGCAAACTCCAGACGCTTTACTAACACTCTCCCCACTTGGAGAGTCAGTGCCTTTAACCTCCTGTTTGGCCCAGTTTGCAATTTCTGCGGAAAATGTACAGGAATAGGGAGAACCAATGAGAGACTAGCTGGGGGTGTCTGGACGGGCAAATTTAACTCTCATTTCCCACCAGGAAGAGGAATTAACCAAAGGCTCAGCGTGCCGTGCCGGAACCACACTAGGGCCTGAAGCAATCCTGCGGTGTTGCGGCCAGCTCACAAGAAAGCGAGTTGAAGAAAGGAGCTCAGGGGCACTGTAATTCACAAACCTGCAGAGTTATAAATGACAGCTATCGTCCAAAAATATATTGAAGTAAGGCTGCCAAGAGGACTTGAAAGCGGGGCAGAATTGCAGGAAACCGATTTCAGGAGGTAGACGGGAATTGCATGTAAAGCATAGGAAAAGAGGCAGAACGTCCACAATGATGCACTTGGCCAAAAAGGGCGTATGCGTTTTTTCCTGAATATATTCAGGAAAAAACGCATACGCCCTTTTTGGCCAACCAAGCAAGCTTGCAAAGGAAATCTGCACTACAATGAAGTCTCACTGCCCCCCGGTCAAAAGGGCCATCTGAAAAAAGTGTAAAATCCAGAAAGGCAAGACAGGACATGGAGAATTGGGAGCCTTGTTATGCTGATGGGCGGGATGTAAATTGCCAACAGCCACTCTGGAGAAGTGTATGCTGTTTCCTGAAACATCTAAAAAACAAAGCAACAGAGCCTAGGGCACTTCCACTTATGGTCCTATAGCTTAGGGAAATTAAAATCAAAAAGACACAGCCACCCCAAAGGTTGGGACGGCTCTGTTTACAAGAACCTCGTTTACGGTACAAGTTCAATATCACAGAAAGCGAAAAATGGATAAAGAAGTTGTGGTACTTACGTACAATGCAATATCACTCAGCAATGAAATCTATGTCATCAGGCCCGTAGCAGCATAATGAGTGGATTAAGGTACGATGATTGTAAGTGAAATAAGTCACACAGAAAAAGAAACATCGTAAGATATCACTACTACACGGAATGTAAACTTGGCTACACAGGAACTGAATTACAAAACAGAACAGGGTCTCAAATGTAGAAAACCAACTTACGCTAGCTTAAGGGGAAAGGTGAGTTGGGGTGCTGCATGAAACCAGAGATTGAAATTAGCACAGATACCGTTCCATAAGCCAAATATGTAATAGACAAGAGCTACTCCTTGCTCAACGAAGTGGACTCAACACCCCATATTAAACGCCTAAGAATATACCTGACTAGAAATAATCTTAAAACCTACGGATTTATATGTCTCCGAAAGACAATCAAGCGTGTGTACAGCGGCATAAACGCAGCAGTGATAGGATTGGTGAGGTTCGGTGAGCAAATGCAGACCCTTTGAAGTCATATTGCATGGTACCCATTCCATGGGTCTCAACTCTCCAGGTTTAAGGGATTCTTCCTTCAGCTAAAACATGCATGTGGAACCCAGAGTATGATCCACCGTGTGATCGGGAAACGTGTTCAAATGTGTCTCAGTTTTCGTCCCCTGGTACTCGGGTGCAAACTCCAGACGCTTTACTAACACTCTCCCCACTTGGAGAGTCAGTGCCTTTAACCTCCTGTTTGGCCCAGTTTGCAATTTCTGCGGAAAATGTACAGGAATGGGGAGAACCAATGAGAGACTAGCTGGGGGTGTCTGGACGGGCAAATTTAACTCTCATTTCCCACCAGGAAGAGGAATTAACCAAAGGCTCAGCGTGCCGTGCCGGAACCACACTAGGGCCTGAAGCAATCCTGCGGTGTTGCGGCCAGCTCACAAGAAAGCGAGTTGAAGAAAGGAGCTCAGGGGCACTGTAATTCACAAACCTGCAGAGTTATAAATGACAGCTATCGTCCAAAAATATATTGAAGTAAGGCTGCCAAGAGGACTTGAAAGCGGGGCAGAATTGCAGGAAACCGATTTCAGGAGGTAGACGGGAATTGCATGTAAAGCATAGGAAAAGAGGCAGAACGTCCACAATGATGCACTTGGCCAAAAAGGGCGTATGCGTTTTTTCCTGAATATATTCAGGAAAAAACGCATACGCCCTTTTTGGCCAACCAAGCAAGCTTGCAAAGGAAATCTGCACTACAATGAAGTCTCACTGCCCCCCGGTCAAAAGGGCCATCTGAAAAAAGTGTAAAATCCAGAAAGGCAAGACAGGACATGGAGAATTGGGAGCCTTGTTATGCTGATGGGCGGGATGTAAATTGCCAACAGCCACTCTGGAGAAGTGTATGCTGTTTCCTGAAACATCTAAAAAACAAAGCAACAGAGCCTAGGGCACTTCCACTTATGGTCCTATAGCTTAGGGAAATTAAAATCAAAAAGACACAGCCACCCCAAAGTTTGGGACGGCTCTGTTTACAAGAACCTCGTTTACGGTACAAGTTCAATATCACAGAAAGCGAAAAATGGATAAAGAAGTTGTGGTACTTACGTACAATGCAATATCACTCAGCAATGAAATCTATGTCATCAGGCCCGTAGCAGCATAATGAGTGGATTAAGGTACGATGATTGTAAGTGAAATAAGTCACACAGAAAAAGAAACATCATAAGATATCACTACTACACGGAATGTAAACTTGGCTACACAGGAACTGAATTACAAAACAGAACAGGGTCTCAAATGTAGAAAACCAACTTACGCTAGCTTAAGGGGAAAGGTGAGTTGGGGTGCTGCATGAAACCAGAGATTGAAATTAGCACAGATACCGTTCCATAAGCCAAATATGTAATAGACAAGAGCTACTCCTTGCTCAACGAAGTGGACTCAACACCCCATATTAAACGCCTAAGAATATACCTGACTAGAAATAATCTTAAAACCTACGGATTTATATGTCTCCGAAAGACAATCAAGCGTGTGTACAGCGGCATAAACGCAGCAGTGATAGGATTGGTGAGGTTCGGTGAGCAAATGCAGACCCTTTGAAGTCATATTGCATGGTACCCATTCCATGGGTCTCAACTCTCCAGGTTTAAGGGATTCTTCCTTCAGCTAAAACATGCATGTGGAACCCAGAGTATGATCCACCGTGTGATCGGGAAACGTGTTCAAATGTGTCTCAGTTTTCGTCCCCTGGTACTCGGGTGCAAACTCCAGACGCTTTACTAACACTCTCCCCACTTGGAGAGTCAGTGCCTTTAACCTCCTGTTTGGCCCAGTTTGCAATTTCTGCGGAAAATGTACAGGAATAGGGAGAACCAATGAGAGACTAGCTGGGGGTGTCTGGACGGGCAAATTTAACTCTCATTTCCCACCAGGAAGAGGAATTAACCAAAGGCTCAGCGTGCCGTGCCGGAACCACACTAGGGCCTGAAGCAATCCTGCGGTGTTGCGGCCAGCTCACAAGAAAGCGAGTTGAAGAAAGGAGCTCAGGGGCACTGTAATTCACAAACCTGCAGAGTTATAAATGACAGCTATCGTCCAAAAATATATTGAAGTAAGGCTGCCAAGAGGACTTGAAAGCGGGGCAGAATTGCAGGAAACCGATTTCAGGAGGTAGACGGGAATTGCATGTAAAGCATAGGAAAAGAGGCAGAACGTCCACAATGATGCACTTGGCCAAAAAGGGCGTATGCGTTTTTTCCTGAATATATTCAGGAAAAAACGCATACGCCCTTTTTGGCCAACCAAGCAAGCTTGCAAAGGAAATCTGCACTACAATGAAGTCTCACTGCCCCCCGGTCAAAAGGGCCATCTGAAAAAAGTGTAAAATCCAGAAAGGCAAGACAGGACATGGAGAATTGGGAGCCTTGTTATGCTGATGGGCGGGATGTAAATTGCCAACAGCCACTCTGGAGAAGTGTATGCTGTTTCCTGAAACATCTAAAAAACAAAGCAACAGAGCCTAGGGCACTTCCACTTATGGTCCTATAGCTTAGGGAAATTAAAATCAAAAAGACACAGCCACCCCAAAGGTTGGGACGGCTCTGTTTACAAGAACCTCGTTTACGGTACAAGTTCAATATCACAGAAAGCGAAAAATGGATAAAGAAGTTGTGGTACTTACGTACAATGCAATATCACTCAGCAATGAAATCTATGTCATCAGGCCCGTAGCAGCATAATGAGTGGATTAAGGTACGATGATTGTAAGTGAAATAAGTCACACAGAAAAAGAAACATCGTAAGATATCACTACTACACGGAATGTAAACTTGGCTACACAGGAACTGAATTACAAAACAGAACAGGGTCTCAAATGTAGAAAACCAACTTACGCTAGCTTAAGGGGAAAGGTGAGTTGGGGTGCTGCATGAAACCAGAGATTGAAATTAGCACAGATACCGTTCCATAAGCCAAATATGTAATAGACAAGAGCTACTCCTTGCTCAACGAAGTGGACTCAACACCCCATATTAAACGCCTAAGAATATACCTGACTAGAAATAATCTTAAAACCTACGGATTTATATGTCTCCGAAAGACAATCAAGCGTGTGTACAGCGGCATAAACGCAGCAGTGATAGGATTGGTGAGGTTCGGTGAGCAAATGCAGACCCTTTGAAGTCATATTGCATGGTACCCATTCCATGGGTCTCAACTCTCCAGGTTTAAGGGATTCTTCCTTCAGCTAAAACATGCATGTGGAACCCAGAGTATGATCCACCGTGTGATCGGGAAACGTGTTCAAATGTGTCTCAGTTTTTGTCCCCTGGTACTCGGGTGCAAACTCCAGACGCTTTACTAACACTCTCCCCACTTGGAGAGTCAGTGCCTTTAACCTCCTGTTTGGCCCAGTTTGCAATTTCTGCGGAAAATGTACAGGAATAGGGAGAACCAATGAGAGACTAGCTGGGGGTGTCTGGACGGGCAAATTTAACTCTCATTTCCCACCAGGAAGAGGAATTAACCAAAGGCTCAGCGTGCCGTGCCGGAACCACACTAGGGCCTGAAGCAATCCTGCGGTGTTGCGGCCAGCTCACAAGAAAGCGAGTTGAAGAAAGGAGCTCAGGGGCACTGTAATTCACAAACCTGCAGAGTTATAAATGACAGCTATCGTCCAAAAATATATTGAAGTAAGGCTGCCAAGAGGACTTGAAAGCGGGGCAGAATTGCAGGAAACCGATTTCAGGAGGTAGACGGGAATTGCATGTAAAGCATAGGAAAAGAGGCAGAACGTCCACAATGATGCACTTGGCCAAAAAGGGCGTATGCGTTTTTTCCTGAATATATTCAGGAAAAAACGCATACGCCCTTTTTGGCCAACCAAGCAAGCTTGCAAAGGAAATCTGCACTACAATGAAGTCTCACTGCCCCCCGGTCAAAAGGGCCATCTGAAAAAAGTGTAAAATCCAGAAAGGCAAGACAGGACATGGAGAATTGGGAGCCTTGTTATGCTGATGGGCGGGATGTAAATTGCCAACAGCCACTCTGGAGAAGTGTATGCTGTTTCCTGAAACATCTAAAAAACAAAGCAACAGAGCCTAGGGCACTTCCACTTATGGTCCTATAGCTTAGGGAAATTAAAATCAAAAAGACACAGCCACCCCAAAGGTTGGGACGGCTCTGTTTACAAGAACCTCGTTTACGGTACAAGTTCAATATCACAGAAAGCGAAAAATGGATAAAGAAGTTGTGGTACTTACGTACAATGCAATATCACTCAGCAATGAAATCTATGTCATCAGGCCCGTAGCAGCATAATGAGTGGATTAAGGTACGATGATTGTAAGTGAAATAAGTCACACAGAAAAAGAAACATCGTAAGATATCACTACTACACGGAATGTAAACTTGGCTACACAGGAACTGAATTACAAAACAGAACAGGGTCTCAAATGTAGAAAACCAACTTACGCTAGCTTAAGGGGAAAGGTGAGTTGGGGTGCTGCATGAAACCAGAGATTGAAATTAGCACAGATACCGTTCCATAAGCCAAATATGTAATAGACAAGAGCTACTCCTTGCTCAACGAAGTGGACTCAACACCCCATATTAAACGCCTAAGAATATACCTGACTAGAAATAATCTTAAAACCTACGGATTTATATGTCTCCGAAAGACAATCAAGCGTGTGTACAGCGGCATAAACGCAGCAGTGATAGGATTGGTGAGGTTCGGTGAGCAAATGCAGACCCTTTGAAGTCATATTGCATGGTACCCATTCCATGGGTCTCAACTCTCCAGGTTTAAGGGATTCTTCCTTCAGCTAAAACATGCATGTGGAACCCAGAGTATGATCCACCGTGTGATCGGGAAACGTGTTCAAATGTGTCTCAGTTTTCGTCCCCTGGTACTCGGGTGCAAACTCCAGACGCTTTACTAACACTCTCCCCACTTGGAGAGTCAGTGCCTTTAACCTCCTGTTTGGCCCAGTTTGCAATTTCTGCGGAAAATGTACAGGAATGGGGAGAACCAATGAGAGACTAGCTGGGGGTGTCTGGACGGGCAAATTTAACTCTCATTTCCCACCAGGAAGAGGAATTAACCAAAGGCTCAGCGTGCCGTGCCGGAACCACACTAGGGCCTGAAGCAATCCTGCGGTGTTGCGGCCAGCTCACAAGAAAGCGAGTTGAAGAAAGGAGCTCAGGGGCACTGTAATTCACAAACCTGCAGAGTTATAAATGACAGCTATCGTCCAAAAATATATTGAAGTAAGGCTGCCAAGAGGACTTGAAAGCGGGGCAGAATTGCAGGAAACCGATTTCAGGAGGTAGACGGGAATTGCATGTAAAGCATAGGAAAAGAGGCAGAACGTCCACAATGATGCACTTGGCCAAAAAGGGCGTATGCGTTTTTTCCTGAATATATTCAGGAAAAAACGCATACGCCCTTTTTGGCCAACCAAGCAAGCTTGCAAAGGAAATCTGCACTACAATGAAGTCTCACTGCCCCCCGGTCAAAAGGGCCATCTGAAAAAAGTGTAAAATCCAGAAAGGCAAGACAGGACATGGAGAATTGGGAGCCTTGTTATGCTGATGGGCGGGATGTAAATTGCCAACAGCCACTCTGGAGAAGTGTATGCTGTTTCCTGAAACATCTAAAAAACAAAGCAACAGAGCCTAGGGCACTTCCACTTATGGTCCTATAGCTTAGGGAAATTAAAATCAAAAAGACACAGCCACCCCAAAGTTTGGGACGGCTCTGTTTACAAGAACCTCGTTTACGGTACAAGTTCAATATCACAGAAAGCGAAAAATGGATAAAGAAGTTGTGGTACTTACGTACAATGCAATATCACTCAGCAATGAAATCTATGTCATCAGGCCCGTAGCAGCATAATGAGTGGATTAAGGTACGATGATTGTAAGTGAAATAAGTCACACAGAAAAAGAAACATCATAAGATATCACTACTACACGGAATGTAAACTTGGCTACACAGGAACTGAATTACAAAACAGAACAGGGTCTCAAATGTAGAAAACCAACTTACGCTAGCTTAAGGGGAAAGGTGAGTTGGGGTGCTGCATGAAACCAGAGATTGAAATTAGCACAGATACCGTTCCATAAGCCAAATATGTAATAGACAAGAGCTACTCCTTGCTCAACGAAGTGGACTCAACACCCCATATTAAACGCCTAAGAATATACCTGACTAGAAATAATCTTAAAACCTACGGATTTATATGTCTCCGAAAGACAATCAAGCGTGTGTACAGCGGCATAAACGCAGCAGTGATAGGATTGGTGAGGTTCGGTGAGCAAATGCAGACCCTTTGAAGTCATATTGCATGGTACCCATTCCATGGGTCTCAACTCTCCAGGTTTAAGGGATTCTTCCTTCAGCTAAAACATGCATGTGGAACCCAGAGTATGATCCACCGTGTGATCGGGAAACGTGTTCAAATGTGTCTCAGTTTTCGTCCCCTGGTACTCGGGTGCAAACTCCAGACGCTTTACTAACACTCTCCCCACTTGGAGAGTCAGTGCCTTTAACCTCCTGTTTGGCCCAGTTTGCAATTTCTGCGGAAAATGTACAGGAATAGGGAGAACCAATGAGAGACTAGCTGGGGGTGTCTGGACGGGCAAATTTAACTCTCATTTCCCACCAGGAAGAGGAATTAACCAAAGGCTCAGCGTGCCGTGCCGGAACCACACTAGGGCCTGAAGCAATCCTGCGGTGTTGCGGCCAGCTCACAAGAAAGCGAGTTGAAGAAAGGAGCTCAGGGGCACTGTAATTCACAAACCTGCAGAGTTATAAATGACAGCTATCGTCCAAAAATATATTGAAGTAAGGCTGCCAAGAGGACTTGAAAGCGGGGCAGAATTGCAGGAAACCGATTTCAGGAGGTAGACGGGAATTGCATGTAAAGCATAGGAAAAGAGGCAGAACGTCCACAATGATGCACTTGGCCAAAAAGGGCGTATGCGTTTTTTCCTGAATATATTCAGGAAAAAACGCATACGCCCTTTTTGGCCAACCAAGCAAGCTTGCAAAGGAAATCTGCACTACAATGAAGTCTCACTGCCCCCCGGTCAAAAGGGCCATCTGAAAAAAGTGTAAAATCCAGAAAGGCAAGACAGGACATGGAGAATTGGGAGCCTTGTTATGCTGATGGGCGGGATGTAAATTGCCAACAGCCACTCTGGAGAAGTGTATGCTGTTTCCTGAAACATCTAAAAAACAAAGCAACAGAGCCTAGGGCACTTCCACTTATGGTCCTATAGCTTAGGGAAATTAAAATCAAAAAGACACAGCCACCCCAAAGGTTGGGACGGCTCTGTTTACAAGAACCTCGTTTACGGTACAAGTTCAATATCACAGAAAGTGAAAAATGGATAAAGAAGTTGTGGTACTTACGTACAATGCAATATCACTCAGCAATGAAATCTATGTCATCAGGCCCGTAGCAGCATAATGAGTGGATTAAGGTACGATGATTGTAAGTGAAATAAGTCACACAGAAAAAGAAACATCGTAAGATATCACTACTACACGGAATGTAAACTTGGCTACACAGGAACTGAATTACAAAACAGAACAGGGTCTCAAATGTAGAAAACCAACTTACGCTAGCTTAAGGGGAAAGGTGAGTTGGGGTGCTGCATGAAACCAGAGATTGAAATTAGCACAGATACCGTTCCATAAGCCAAATATGTAATAGACAAGAGCTACTCCTTGCTCAACGAAGTGGACTCAACACCCCATATTAAACGCCTAAGAATATACCTGACTAGAAATAATCTTAAAACCTACGGATTTATATGTCTCCGAAAGACAATCAAGCGTGTGTACAGCGGCATAAACGCAGCAGTGATAGGATTGGTGAGGTTCGGTGAGCAAATGCAGACCCTTTGAAGTCATATTGCATGGTACCCATTCCATGGGTCTCAACTCTCCAGGTTTAAGGGATTCTTCCTTCAGCTAAAACATGCATGTGGAACCCAGAGTATGATCCACCGTGTGATCGGGAAACGTGTTCAAATGTGTCTCAGTTTTCGTCCCCTGGTACTCGGGTGCAAACTCCAGACGCTTTACTAACACTCTCCCCACTTGGAGAGTCAGTGCCTTTAACCTCCTGTTTGGCCCAGTTTGCAATTTCTGCGGAAAATGTACAGGAATGGGGAGAACCAATGAGAGACTAGCTGGGGGTGTCTGGACGGGCAAATTTAACTCTCATTTCCCACCAGGAAGAGGAATTAACCAAAGGCTCAGCGTGCCGTGCCGGAACCACACTAGGGCCTGAAGCAATCCTGCGGTGTTGCGGCCAGCTCACAAGAAAGCGAGTTGAAGAAAGGAGCTCAGGGGCACTGTAATTCACAAACCTGCAGAGTTATAAATGACAGCTATCGTCCAAAAATATATTGAAGTAAGGCTGCCAAGAGGACTTGAAAGCGGGGCAGAATTGCAGGAAACCGATTTCAGGAGGTAGACGGGAATTGCATGTAAAGCATAGGAAAAGAGGCAGAACGTCCACAATGATGCACTTGGCCAAAAAGGGCGTATGCGTTTTTTCCTGAATATATTCAGGAAAAAACGCATACGCCCTTTTTGGCCAACCAAGCAAGCTTGCAAAGGAAATCTGCACTACAATGAAGTCTCACTGCCCCCCGGTCAAAAGGGCCATCTGAAAAAAGTGTAAAATCCAGAAAGGCAAGACAGGACATGGAGAATTGGGAGCCTTGTTATGCTGATGGGCGGGATGTAAATTGCCAACAGCCACTCTGGAGAAGTGTATGCTGTTTCCTGAAACATCTAAAAAACAAAGCAACAGAGCCTAGGGCACTTCCACTTATGGTCCTATAGCTTAGGGAAATTAAAATCAAAAAGACACAGCCACCCCAAAGTTTGGGACGGCTCTGTTTACAAGAACCTCGTTTACGGTACAAGTTCAATATCACAGAAAGCGAAAAATGGATAAAGAAGTTGTGGTACTTACGTACAATGCAATATCACTCAGCAATGAAATCTATGTCATCAGGCCCGTAGCAGCATAATGAGTGGATTAAGGTACGATGATTGTAAGTGAAATAAGTCACACAGAAAAAGAAACATCATAAGATATCACTACTACACGGAATGTAAACTTGGCTACACAGGAACTGAATTACAAAACAGAACAGGGTCTCAAATGTAGAAAACCAACTTACGCTAGCTTAAGGGGAAAGGTGAGTTGGGGTGCTGCATGAAACCAGAGATTGAAATTAGCACAGATACCGTTCCATAAGCCAAATATGTAATAGACAAGAGCTACTCCTTGCTCAACGAAGTGGACTCAACACCCCATATTAAACGCCTAAGAATATACCTGACTAGAAATAATCTTAAAACCTACGGATTTATATGTCTCCGAAAGACAATCAAGCGTGTGTACAGCGGCATAAACGCAGCAGTGATAGGATTGGTGAGGTTCGGTGAGCAAATGCAGACCCTTTGAAGTCATATTGCATGGTACCCATTCCATGGGTGTCAACTCTCCAGGTTTAAGGGATTCTTCCTTCAGCTAAAACATGCATGTGGAACCCAGAGTATGATCCACCGTGTGATCGGGAAACGTGTTCAAATGTGTCTCAGTTTTCGTCCCCTGGTACTCGGGTGCAAACTCCAGACGCTTTACTAACACTCTCCCCACTTGGAGAGTCAGTGCCTTTAACCTCCTGTTTGGCCCAGTTTGCAATTTCTGCGGAAAATGTACAGGAATAGGGAGAACCAATGAGAGACTAGCTGGGGGTGTCTGGACGGGCAAATTTAACTCTCATTTCCCACCAGGAAGAGGAATTAACCAAAGGCTCAGCGTGCCGTGCCGGAACCACACTAGGGCCTGAAGCAATCCTGCGGTGTTGCGGCCAGCTCACAAGAAAGCGAGTTGAAGAAAGGAGCTCAGGGGCACTGTAATTCACAAACCTGCAGAGTTATAAATGACAGCTATCGTCCAAAAATATATTGAAGTAAGGCTGCCAAGAGGACTTGAAAGCGGGGCAGAATTGCAGGAAACCGATTTCAGGAGGTAGACGGGAATTGCATGTAAAGCATAGGAAAAGAGGCAGAACGTCCACAATGATGCACTTGGCCAAAAAGGGCGTATGCGTTTTTTCCTGAATATATTCAGGAAAAAACGCATACGCCCTTTTTGGCCAACCAAGCAAGCTTGCAAAGGAAATCTGCACTACAATGAAGTCTCACTGCCCCCCGGTCAAAAGGGCCATCTGAAAAAAGTGTAAAATCCAGAAAGGCAAGACAGGACATGGAGAATTGGGAGCCTTGTTATGCTGATGGGCGGGATGTAAATTGCCAACAGCCACTCTGGAGAAGTGTATGCTGTTTCCTGAAACATCTAAAAAACAAAGCAACAGAGCCTAGGGCACTTCCACTTATGGTCCTATAGCTTAGGGAAATTAAAATCAAAAAGACACAGCCACCCCAAAGTTTGGGACGGCTCTGTTTACAAGAACCTCGTTTACGGTACAAGTTCAATATCACAGAAAGCGAAAAATGGATAAAGAAGTTGTGGTACTTACGTACAATGCAATATCACTCAGCAATGAAATCTATGTCATCAGGCCCGTAGCAGCATAATGAGTGGATTAAGGTACGATGATTGTAAGTGAAATAAGTCACACAGAAAAAGAAACATCATAAGATATCACTACTACACGGAATGTAAACTTGGCTACACAGGAACTGAATTACAAAACAGAACAGGGTCTCAAATGTAGAAAACCAACTTACGCTAGCTTAAGGGGAAAGGTGAGTTGGGGTGCTGCATGAAACCAGAGATTGAAATTAGCACAGATACCGTTCCATAAGCCAAATATGTAATAGACAAGAGCTACTCCTTGCTCAACGAAGTGGACTCAACACCCCATATTAAACGCCTAAGAATATACCTGACTAGAAATAATCTTAAAACCTACGGATTTATATGTCTCCGAAAGACAATCAAGCGTGTGTACAGCGGCATAAACGCAGCAGTGATAGGATTGGTGAGGTTCGGTGAGCAAATGCAGACCCTTTGAAGTCATATTGCATGGTACCCATTCCATGGGTCTCAACTCTCCAGGTTTAAGGGATTCTTCCTTCAGCTAAAACATGCATGTGGAACCCAGAGTATGATCCACCGTGTGATCGGGAAACGTGTTCAAATGTGTCTCAGTTTTCGTCCCCTGGTACTCGGGTGCAAACTCCAGACGCTTTACTAACACTCTCCCCACTTGGAGAGTCAGTGCCTTTAACCTCCTGTTTGGCCCAGTTTGCAATTTCTGCGGAAAATGTACAGGAATAGGGAGAACCAATGAGAGACTAGCTGGGGGTGTCTGGACGGGCAAATTTAACTCTCATTTCCCACCAGGAAGAGGAATTAACCAAAGGCTCAGCGTGCCGTGCCGGAACCACACTAGGGCCTGAAGCAATCCTGCGGTGTTGCGGCCAGCTCACAAGAAAGCGAGTTGAAGAAAGGAGCTCAGGGGCACTGTAATTCACAAACCTGCAGAGTTATAAATGACAGCTATCGTCCAAAAATATATTGAAGTAAGGCTGCCAAGAGGACTTGAAAGCGGGGCAGAATTGCAGGAAACCGATTTCAGGAGGTAGACGGGAATTGCATGTAAAGCATAGGAAAAGAGGCAGAACGTCCACAATGATGCACTTGGCCAAAAAGGGCGTATGCGTTTTTTCCTGAATATATTCAGGAAAAAACGCATACGCCCTTTTTGGCCAACCAAGCAAGCTTGCAAAGGAAATCTGCACTACAATGAAGTCTCACTGCCCCCCGGTCAAAAGGGCCATCTGAAAAAAGTGTAAAATCCAGAAAGGCAAGACAGGACATGGAGAATTGGGAGCCTTGTTATGCTGATGGGCGGGATGTAAATTGCCAACAGCCACTCTGGAGAAGTGTATGCTGTTTCCTGAAACATCTAAAAAACAAAGCAACAGAGCCTAGGGCACTTCCACTTATGGTCCTATAGCTTAGGGAAATTAAAATCAAAAAGACACAGCCACCCCAAAGGTTGGGACGGCTCTGTTTACAAGAACCTCGTTTACGGTACAAGTTCAATATCACAGAAAGCGAAAAATGGATAAAGAAGTTGTGGTACTTACGTACAATGCAATATCACTCAGCAATGAAATCTATGTCATCAGGCCCGTAGCAGCATAATGAGTGGATTAAGGTACGATGATTGTAAGTGAAATAAGTCACACAGAAAAAGAAACATCATAAGATATCACTACTACACGGAATGTAAACTTGGCTACACAGGAACTGAATTACAAAACAGAACAGGGTCTCAAATGTAGAAAACCAACTTACGCTAGCTTAAGGGGAAAGGTGAGTTGGGGTGCTGCATGAAACCAGAGATTGAAATTAGCACAGATACCGTTCCATAAGCCAAATATGTAATAGACAAGAGCTACTCCTTGCTCAACGAAGTGGACTCAACACCCCATATTAAACGCCTAAGAATATACCTGACTAGAAATAATCTTAAAACCTACGGATTTATATGTCTCCGAAAGACAATCAAGCGTGTGTACAGCGGCATAAACGCAGCAGTGATAGGATTGGTGAGGTTCGGTGAGCAAATGCAGACCCTTTGAAGTCATATTGCATGGTACCCATTCCATGGGTCTCAACTCTCCAGGTTTAAGGGATTCTTCCTTCAGCTAAAACATGCATGTGGAACCCAGAGTATGATCCACCGTGTGATCGGGAAACGTGTTCAAATGTGTCTCAGTTTTCGTCCCCTGGTACTCGGGTGCAAACTCCAGACGCTTTACTAACACTCTCCCCACTTGGAGAGTCAGTGCCTTTAACCTCCTGTTTGGCCCAGTTTGCAATTTCTGCGGAAAATGTACAGGAATGGGGAGAACCAATGAGAGACTAGCTGGGGGTGTCTGGACGGGCAAATTTAACTCTCATTTCCCACCAGGAAGAGGAATTAACCAAAGGCTCAGCGTGCCGTGCCGGAACCAC
The DNA here is from genome assembly GCF_964270905.1 of Leucopleurus acutus. Lineage (NCBI taxonomy): Eukaryota > Metazoa > Chordata > Mammalia > Artiodactyla > Delphinidae > Leucopleurus > Leucopleurus acutus. The sequence goes on from NW_028138981.1 coordinate 85,153, forward strand.
ACTAGGGCCTGAAGCAATCCTGCGGTGTTGCGGCCAGCTCACAAGAAAGCGAGTTGAAGAAAGGAGCTCAGGGGCACTGTAATTCACAAACCTGCAGAGTTATAAATGACAGCTATCGTCCAAAAATATATTGAAGTAAGGCTGCCAAGAGGACTTGAAAGCGGGGCAGAATTGCAGGAAACCGATTTCAGGAGGTAGACGGGAATTGCATGTAAAGCATAGGAAAAGAGGCAGAACGTCCACAATGATGCACTTGGCCAAAAAGGGCGTATGCGTTTTTTCCTGAATATATTCAGGAAAAAACGCATACGCCCTTTTTGGCCAACCAAGCAAGCTTGCAAAGGAAATCTGCACTACAATGAAGTCTCACTGCCCCCCGGTCAAAAGGGCCATCTGAAAAAAGTGTAAAATCCAGAAAGGCAAGACAGGACATGGAGAATTGGGAGCCTTGTTATGCTGATGGGCGGGATGTAAATTGCCAACAGCCACTCTGGAGAAGTGTATGCTGTTTCCTGAAACATCTAAAAAACAAAGCAACAGAGCCTAGGGCACTTCCACTTATGGTCCTATAGCTTAGGGAAATTAAAATCAAAAAGACACAGCCACCCCAAAGGTTGGGACGGCTCTGTTTACAAGAACCTCGTTTACGGTACAAGTTCAATATCACAGAAAGCGAAAAATGGATAAAGAAGTTGTGGTACTTACGTACAATGCAATATCACTCAGCAATGAAATCTATGTCATCAGGCCCGTAGCAGCATAATGAGTGGATTAAGGTACGATGATTGTAAGTGAAATAAGTCACACAGAAAAAGAAACATCATAAGATATCACTACTACACGGAATGTAAACTTGGCTACACAGGAACTGAATTACAAAACAGAACAGGGACTCAAATGTAGAAAACCAACTTACGCTAGCTTAAGGGGAAAGGTGAGTTGGGGTGCTGCATGAAACCAGAGATTGAAATTAGCACAGATACCGTTCCATAAGCCAAATATGTAATAGACAAGAGCTACTCCTTGCTCAACGAAGTGGACTCAACACCCCATATTAAACGCCTAAGAATATACCTGACTAGAAATAATCTTAAAACCTACGGATTTATATGTCTCCGAAAGACAATCAAGCGTGTGTACAGCGGCATAAACGCAGCAGTGATAGGATTGGTGAGGTTCGGTGAGCAAATGCAGACCCTTTGAAGTCATATTGCATGGTACCCATTCCATGGGTCTCAACTCTCCAGGTTTAAGGGATTCTTCCTTCAGCTAAAACATGCATGTGGAACCCAGAGTATGATCCACCGTGTGATCGGGAAACGTGTTCAAATGTGTCTCAGTTTTCGTCCCCTGGTACTCGGGTGCAAACTCCAGACACTTTACTAACACTCTCCCCACTTGGAGAGTCAGTGCCTTTAACCTCCTGTTTGGCCCAGTTTGCAATTTCTGCGGAAAATGTACAGGAATAGGGAGAACCAATGAGAGACTAGCTGGGGGTGTCTGGACGGGCAAATTTAACTCTCATTTCCCACCAGGAAGAGGAATTAACCAAAGGCTCAGCGTGCCGTGCCGGAACCACACTAGGGCCTGAAGCAATCCTGCGGTGTTGCGGCCAGCTCACAAGAAAGCGAGTTGAAGAAAGGAGCTCAGGGGCACTGTAATTCACAAACCTGCAGAGTTATAAATGACAGCTATCGTCCAAAAATATATTGAAGTAAGGCTGCCAAGAGGACTTGAAAGCGGGGCAGAATTGCAGGAAACCGATTTCAGGAGGTAGACGGGAATTGCATGTAAAGCATAGGAAAAGAGGCAGAACGTCCACAATGATGCACTTGGCCAAAAAGGGCGTATGCGTTTTTTCCTGAATATATTCAGGAAAAAACGCATACGCCCTTTTTGGCCAACCAAGCAAGCTTGCAAAGGAAATCTGCACTACAATGAAGTCTCACTGCCCCCCGGTCAAAAGGGCCATCTGAAAAAAGTGTAAAATCCAGAAAGGCAAGACAGGACATGGAGAATTGGGAGCCTTGTTATGCTGATGGGCGGGATGTAAATTGCCAACAGCCACTCTGGAGAAGTGTATGCTGTTTCCTGAAACATCTAAAAAACAAAGCAACAGAGCCTAGGGCACTTCCACTTATGGTCCTATAGCTTAGGGAAATTAAAATCAAAAAGACACAGCCACCCCAAAGGTTGGGACGGCTCTGTTTACAAGAACCTCGTTTACGGTACAAGTTCAATATCACAGAAAGCGAAAAATGGATAAAGAAGTTGTGGTACTTACGTACAATGCAATATCACTCAGCAATGAAATCTATGTCATCAGGCCCGTAGCAGCATAATGAGTGGATTAAGGTACGATGATTGTAAGTGAAATAAGTCACACAGAAAAAGAAACATCATAAGATATCACTACTACACGGAATGTAAACTTGGCTACACAGGAACTGAATTACAAAACAGAACAGGGTCTCAAATGTAGAAAACCAACTTACGCTAGCTTAAGGGGAAAGGTGAGTTGGGGTGCTGCATGAAACCAGAGATTGAAATTAGCACAGATACCGTTCCATAAGCCAAATATGTAATAGACAAGAGCTACTCCTTGCTCAACGAAGTGGACTCAACACCCCATATTAAACGCCTAAGAATATACCTGACTAGAAATAATCTTAAAACCTACGGATTTATATGTCTCCGAAAGACAATCAAGCGTGTGTACAGCGCCATAAATGCAGCAGTGATAGGATTGGTGAGGTTCGGTGAGCAAATGCAGACCCTTTGAAGTCATATTGCATGGTACCCATTCCATGGGTCTCAACTCTCCAGGTTTAAGGGATTCTTCCTTCAGCTAAAACATGCATGTGGAACCCAGAGTATGATCCACCGTGTGATCGGGAAACGTGTTCAAATGTGTCTCAGTTTTCGTCCCCTGGTACTCGGGTGCAAACTCCAGACGCTTTACTAACACTCTCCCCACTTGGAGAGTCAGTGCCTTTAACCTCCTGTTTGGCCCAGTTTGCAATTTCTGCGGAAAATGTACAGGAATAGGGAGAACCAATGAGAGACTAGCTGGGGGTGTCTGGACGGGCAAATTTAACTCTCATTTCCCACCAGGAAGAGGAATTAACCAAAGGCTCAGCGTGCCGTGCCGGAACCACACTAGGGCCTGAAGCAATCCTGCGGTGTTGCGGCCAGCTCACAAGAAAGCGAGTTGAAGAAAGGAGCTCAGGGGCACTGTAATTCACAAACCTGCAGAGTTATAAATGACAGCTATCGTCCAAAAATATATTGAAGTAAGGCTGCCAAGAGGACTTGAAAGCGGGGCAGAATTGCAGGAAACCGATTTCAGGAGGTAGACGGGAATTGCATGTAAAGCATAGGAAAAGAGGCAGAACGTCCACAATGATGCACTTGGCCAAAAAGGGCGTATGCGTTTTTTCCTGAATATATTCAGGAAAAAACGCATACGCCCTTTTTGGCCAACCAAGCAAGCTTGCAAAGGAAATCTGCACTACAATGAAGTCTCACTGCCCCCCGGTCAAAAGGGCCATCTGAAAAAAGTGTAAAATCCAGAAAGGCAAGACAGGACATGGAGAATTGGGAGCCTTGTTATGCTGATGGGCGGGATGTAAATTGCCAACAGCCACTCTGGAGAAGTGTATGCTGTTTCCTGAAACATCTAAAAAACAAAGCAACAGAGCCTAGGGCACTTCCACTTATGGTCCTATAGCTTAGGGAAATTAAAATCAAAAAGACACAGCCACCCCAAAGGTTGGGACGGCTCTGTTTACAAGAACCTCGTTTACGGTACAAGTTCAATATCACAGAAAGTGAAAAATGGATAAAGAAGTTGTGGTACTTACGTACAATGCAATATCACTCAGCAATGAAATCTATGTCATCAGGCCCGTAGCAGCATAATGAGTGGATTAAGGTACGATGATTGTAAGTGAAATAAGTCACACAGAAAAAGAAACATCGTAAGATATCACTACTACACGGAATGTAAACTTGGCTACACAGGAACTGAATTACAAAACAGAACAGGGTCTCAAATGTAGAAAACCAACTTACGCTAGCTTAAGGGGAAAGGTGAGTTGGGGTGCTGCATGAAACCAGAGATTGAAATTAGCACAGATACCGTTCCATAAGCCAAATATGTAATAGACAAGAGCTACTCCTTGCTCAACGAAGTGGACTCAACACCCCATATTAAACGCCTAAGAATACACCTGACTAGTAAGAATCTTAAAACCTGTGGATTTATATGTCTCCGAAAGAGAATCAAGCGTGTGTACGGCGGCATAAACGCAGCAGTGATAGGATTGGTGAGGTTCGGTGAGCAAATGCAGACCCTTTGAAGTCATATTGCATGGTACCCATTCCATGGGTCTCAACTCTCCAGGTTTAAGGGATTCTTCCTTCAGCTAAAACATGCATGTGGAACCCAGAGTATGATCCACCGTGTGATCGGGAAACGTGTTCAAATGTGTCTCAGTTTTCGTCCCCTGGTACTCGGGTGCAAACTCCAGACGCTTTACTAACACTCTCCCCACTTGGAGAGTCAGTGCCTTTAACCTCCTGTTTGGCCCAGTTTGCAATTTCTGCGGAAAATGTACAGGAATGGGGAGAACCAATGAGAGACTAGCTGGGGGTGTCTGGACGGGCAAATTTAACTCTCATTTCCCACCAGGAAGAGGAATTAACCAAAGGCTCAGCGTGCCGTGCCGGAACCACACTAGGGCCTGAAGCAATCCTGCGGTGTTGCGGCCAGCTCACAAGAAAGCGAGTTGAAGAAAGGAGCTCAGGGGCACTGTAATTCACAAACCTGCAGAGTTATAAATGACAGCTATCGTCCAAAAATATATTGAAGTAAGGCTGCCAAGAGGACTTGAAAGCGGGGCAGAATTGCAGGAAACCGATTTCAGGAGGTAGACGGGAATTGCATGTAAAGCATAGGAAAAGAGGCAGAACGTCCACAATGATGCACTTGGCCAAAAAGGGCGTATGCGTTTTTTCCTGAATATATTCAGGAAAAAACGCATACGCCCTTTTTGGCCAACCAAGCAAGCTTGCAAAGGAAATCTGCACTACAATGAAGTCTCACTGCCCCCCGGTCAAAAGGGCCATCTGAAAAAAGTGTAAAATCCAGAAAGGCAAGACAGGACATGGAGAATTGGGAGCCTTGTTATGCTGATGGGCGGGATGTAAATTGCCAACAGCCACTCTGGAGAAGTGTATGCTGTTTCCTGAAACATCTAAAAAACAAAGCAACAGAGCCTAGGGCACTTCCACTTATGGTCCTATAGCTTAGGGAAATTAAAATCAAAAAGACACAGCCACCCCAAAGTTTGGGACGGCTCTGTTTACAAGAACCTCGTTTACGGTACAAGTTCAATATCACAGAAAGCGAAAAATGGATAAAGAAGTTGTGGTACTTACGTACAATGCAATATCACTCAGCAATGAAATCTATGTCATCAGGCCCGTAGCAGCATAATGAGTGGATTAAGGTACGATGATTGTAAGTGAAATAAGTCACACAGAAAAAGAAACATCATAAGATATCACTACTACACGGAATGTAAACTTGGCTACACAGGAACTGAATTACAAAACAGAACAGGGTCTCAAATGTAGAAAACCAACTTACGCTAGCTTAAGGGGAAAGGTGAGTTGGGGTGCTGCATGAAACCAGAGATTGAAATTAGCACAGATACCGTTCCATAAGCCAAATATGTAATAGACAAGAGCTACTCCTTGCTCAACGAAGTGGACTCAACACCCCATATTAAACGCCTAAGAATATACCTGACTAGAAATAATCTTAAAACCTACGGATTTATATGTCTCCGAAAGACAATCAAGCGTGTGTACAGCGGCATAAACGCAGCAGTGATAGGATTGGTGAGGTTCGGTGAGCAAATGCAGACCCTTTGAAGTCATATTGCATGGTACCCATTCCATGGGTCTCAACTCTCCAGGTTTAAGGGATTCTTCCTTCAGCTAAAACATGCATGTGGAACCCAGAGTATGATCCACCGTGTGATCGGGAAACGTGTTCAAATGTGTCTCAGTTTTCGTCCCCTGGTACTCGGGTGCAAACTCCAGACGCTTTACTAACACTCTCCCCACTTGGAGAGTCAGTGCCTTTAACCTCCTGTTTGGCCCAGTTTGCAATTTCTGCGGAAAATGTACAGGAATAGGGAGAACCAATGAGAGACTAGCTGGGGGTGTCTGGACGGGCAAATTTAACTCTCATTTCCCACCAGGAAGAGGAATTAACCAAAGGCTCAGCGTGCCGTGCCGGAACCACACTAGGGCCTGAAGCAATCCTGCGGTGTTGCGGCCAGCTCACAAGAAAGCGAGTTGAAGAAAGGAGCTCAGGGGCACTGTAATTCACAAACCTGCAGAGTTATAAATGACAGCTATCGTCCAAAAATATATTGAAGTAAGGCTGCCAAGAGGACTTGAAAGCGGGGCAGAATTGCAGGAAACCGATTTCAGGAGGTAGACGGGAATTGCATGTAAAGCATAGGAAAAGAGGCAGAACGTCCACAATGATGCACTTGGCCAAAAAGGGCGTATGCGTTTTTTCCTGAATATATTCAGGAAAAAATGCATACGCCCTTTTTGGCCAACCAAGCAAGCTTGCAAAGGAAATCTGCACTACAATGACATCTCACTGCCCCCCGGTCAAAAGGGCCATCTGAAAAAAGTGTAAAATCCAGAAAGGCAAGACAGGACATGGAGAATTGGGAGCCTTGTTATGCTGATGGGCGGGATGTAAATTGCCAACAGCCACTCTGGAGAAGTGTATGCTGTTTCCTGAAACATCTAAAAAACAAAGCAACAGAGCCTAGGGCACTTCCACTTATGGTCCTATAGCTTAGGGAAATTAAAATCAAAAAGACACAGCCACCCCAAAGTTTGGGACGGCTCTGTTTACAAGAACCTCGTTTACGGTACAAGTTCAATATCACAGAAAGCGAAAAATGGATAAAGAAGTTGTGGTACTTACGTACAATGCAATATCACTCAGCAATGAAATCTATGTCATCAGGCCCGTAGCAGCATAATGAGTGGATTAAGGTACGATGATTGTAAGTGAAATAAGTCACACAGAAAAAGAAACATCATAAGATATCACTACTACACGGAATGTAAACTTGGCTACACAGGAACTGAATTACAAAACAGAACAGGGTCTCAAATGTAGAAAACCAACTTACGCTAGCTTAAGGGGAAAGGTGAGTTGGGGTGCTGCATGAAACCAGAGATTGAAATTAGCACAGATACCGTTCCATAAGCCAAATATGTAATAGACAAGAGCTACTCCTTGCTCAACGAAGTGGACTCAACACCCCATATTAAACGCCTAAGAATATACCTGACTAGAAATAATCTTAAAACCTACGGATTTATATGTCTCCGAAAGACAATCAAGCGTGTGTACAGCGGCATAAACGCAGCAGTGATAGGATTGGTGAGGTTCGGTGAGCAAATGCAGACCCTTTGAAGTCATATTGCATGGTACCCATTCCATGGGTCTCAACTCTCCAGGTTTAAGGGATTCTTCCTTCAGCTAAAACATGCATGTGGAACCCAGAGTATGATCCACCGTGTGATCGGGAAACGTGTTCAAATGTGTCTCAGTTTTCGTCCCCTGGTACTCGGGTGCAAACTCCAGACGCTTTACTAACACTCTCCCCACTTGGAGAGTCAGTGCCTTTAACCTCCTGTTTGGCCCAGTTTGCAATTTCTGCGGAAAATGTACAGGAATAGGGAGAACCAATGAGAGACTAGCTGGGGGTGTCTGGACGGGCAAATTTAACTCTCATTTCCCACCAGGAAGAGGAATTAACCAAAGGCTCAGCGTGCCGTGCCGGAACCACACTAGGGCCTGAAGCAATCCTGCGGTGTTGCGGCCAGCTCACAAGAAAGCGAGTTGAAGAAAGGAGCTCAGGGGCACTGTAATTCACAAACCTGCAGAGTTATAAATGACAGCTATCGTCCAAAAATATATTGAAGTAAGGCTGCCAAGAGGACTTGAAAGCGGGGCAGAATTGCAGGAAACCGATTTCAGGAGGTAGACGGGAATTGCATGTAAAGCATAGGAAAAGAGGCAGAACGTCCACAATGATGCACTTGGCCAAAAAGGGCGTATGCGTTTTTTCCTGAATATATTCAGGAAAAAACGCATACGCCCTTTTTGGCCAACCAAGCAAGCTTGCAAAGGAAATCTGCACTACAATGAAGTCTCACTGCCCCCCGGTCAAAAGGGCCATCTGAAAAAAGTGTAAAATCCAGAAAGGCAAGACAGGACATGGAGAATTGGGAGCCTTGTTATGCTGATGGGCGGGATGTAAATTGCCAACAGCCACTCTGGAGAAGTGTATGCTGTTTCCTGAAACATCTAAAAAACAAAGCAACAGAGCCTAGGGCACTTCCACTTATGGTCCTATAGCTTAGGGAAATTAAAATCAAAAAGACACAGCCACCCGAAAGTTTGGGACGGCTCTGTTTAAAAGAACCTTGTTTACGGTACAAGTTCAATATCACAGAAAGCGAAAAATGGATAAAGAAGTTGTGGTACTTACGTACAATGCAATATCACTCAGCAATGAAATCTATGTCATCAGGCCCGTAGCAGCATAATGAGTGGATTAAGGTACGATGATTGTAAGTGAAATAAGTCACACAGAAAAAGAAACATCATAAGATATCACTACTACACGGAATGTAAACTTGGCTACACAGGAACTGAATTACAAAACAGAACAGGGTCTCAAATGTAGAAAACCAACTTATGCTAGCTTAAGGGGAAAGGTGAGTTGGGGTGCTGCATGAAACCAGAGATTGAAATTAGCACAGATACCGTTCCATAAGCCAAATATGTAATAGACAAGAGCTACTCCTTGCTCAACGAAGTGGACTCAACACCCCATATTAAACGCCTAAGAATATACCTGACTAGAAATAATCTTAAAACCTACGGATTTATATGTCTCCGAAAGACAATCAAGCGTGTGTACAGCGGCATAAACGCAGCAGTGATAGGATTGGTGAGGTTCGGTGAGCAAATGCAGACCCTTTGAAGTCATATTGCATGGTACCCATTCCATGGGTCTCAACTCTCCAGGTTTAAGGGATTCTTCCTTCAGCTAAAACATGCATGTGGAACCCAGAGTATGATCCACCGTGTGATCGGGAAACGTGTTCAAATGTGTCTCAGTTTTCGTCCCCTGGTACTCGGGTGCAAACTCCAGACGCTTTACTAACACTCTCCCCACTTGGAGAGTCAGTGCCTTTAACCTCCTGTTTGGCCCAGTTTGCAATTTCTGCGGAAAATGTACAGGAATAGGGAGAACCAATGAGAGACTAGCTGGGGGTGTCTGGACGGGCAAATTTAACTCTCATTTCCCACCAGGAAGAGGAATTAACCAAAGGCTCAGCGTGCCGTGCCGGAACCACACTAGGGCCTGAAGCAATCCTGCGGTGTTGCGGCCAGCTCACAAGAAAGCGAGTTGAAGAAAGGAGCTCAGGGGCACTGTAATTCACAAACCTGCAGAGTTATAAATGACAGCTATCGTCCAAAAATATATTGAAGTAAGGCAGCCAAGAGGAGTTGAAAGCGGGGCAGAATTGCAGGAAACCGATTTCAGGAGGTAGACTGGAATTGCATGTAAAGCATAGGAAAAGAGGCAGAACGTCCACAATGATGCACTTGGCCAAAAAGGGCGTATGCGTTTTTTCCTGAATATATTCAGGAAAAAACGCATACGCCCTTTTTGGCCAACCAAGCAAGCTTGCAAAGGAAATCTGCACTACAATGAAGTCTCACTGCCCCCCGGTCAAAAGGGTCATCTGAAAAAAGTGTAAAATCCAGAAAGGCAAGACAGGACATGGAGAATTGGGAGCCTTGTTATGCTGATGGGCGGGATGTAAATTGCCAACAGCCACTCTGGAGAAGTGTATGCTGTTTCCTGAAACATCTAAAAAACAAAGCAACAGAGCCTAGGGCACTTCCACTTATGGTCCTATAGCTTAGGGAAATTAAAATCAAAAAGACACAGCCACCCCAAAGTTTGGGATGGCTCTGTTTACAAGAACCTCGTTTACGGTACAAGTTCAATATCACAGAAAGCGAAAAATGGATAAAGAAGTTGTGGTACTTACGTACAATGCAATATCACTCAGCAATGAAATCTATGTCATCAGGCCCGTAGCAGCATAATGAGTGGATTAAGGTACGATGATTGTAAGTGAAATAAGTCACACAGAAAAAGAAACATCATAAGATATCACTACTACACGGAATGTAAACTTGGCTACACAGGAACTGAATTACAAAACAGAACAGGGTCTCAAATGTAGAAAACCAACTTACGCTAGCTTAAGGGGAAAGGTGAGTTGGGGTGCTGCATGAAACCAGAGATTGAAATTAGCACAGATACCGTTCCATAAGCCAAATATGTAATAGACAAGAGCTACTCCTTGCTCAACGAAGTGGACTCAACACCCCATATTAAACGCCTAAGAATATACCTGACTAGAAATAATCTTAAAACCTACGGATTTATATGTCTCCGAAAGACAATCAAGCGTGTGTACAGCGGCATAAACGCAGCAGTGATAGGATTGGTGAGGTTCGGTGAGCAAATGCAGACCCTTTGAAGTCATATTGCATGGTACCCATTCCATGGGTCTCAACTCTCCAGGTTTAAGGGATTCTTCCTTCAGCTAAAACATGCATGTGGAACCCAGAGTATGATCCACCGTGTGATCGGGAAACGTGTTCAAATGTGTCTCAGTTTTCGTCCCCTGGTACTCGGGTGCAAACTCCAGACGCTTTACTAACACTCTCCCCACTTGGAGAGTCAGTGCCTTTAACCTCCTGTTTGGCCCAGTTTGCAATTTCTGCGGAAAATGTACAGGAATAGGGAGAACCAATGAGAGACTAGCTGGGGGTGTCTGGACGGGCAAATTTAACTCTCATTTCCCACCAGGAAGAGGAATTAACCAAAGGCTCAGCGTGCCGTGCCGGAACCACACTAGGGCCTGAAGCAATCCTGCGGTGTTGCGGCCAGCTCACAAGAAAGCGAGTTGAAGAAAGGAGCTCAGGGGCACTGTAATTCACAAACCTGCAGAGTTATAAATGACAGCTATCGTCCAAAAATATATTGAAGTAAGGCTGCCAAGAGGACTTGAAAGCGGGGCAGAATTGCAGGAAACCGATTTCAGGAGGTAGACGGGAATTGCATGTAAAGCATAGGAAAAGAGGCAGAACGTCCACAATGATGCACTTGGCCAAAAAGGGCGTATGCGTTTTTTCCTGAATATATTCAGGAAAAAACGCATACGCCCTTTTTGGCCAACCAAGCAAGCTTGCAAAGGAAATCTGCACTACAATGAAGTCTCACTGCCCCCCGGTCAAAAGGGCCATCTGAAAAAAGTGTAAAATCCAGAAAGGCAAGACAGGACATGGAGAATTGGGAGCCTTGTTATGCTGATGGGCGGGATGTAAATTGCCAACAGCCACTCTGGAGAAGTGTATGCTGTTTCCTGAAACATCTAAAAAACAAAGCAACAGAGCCTAGGGCACTTCCACTTATGGTCCTATAGCTTAGGGAAATTAAAATCAAAAAGACACAGCCACCCCAAAGGTTGGGACGGCTCTGTTTACAAGAACCTCGTTTACGGTACAAGTTCAATATCACAGAAAGCGAAAAATGGATAAAGAAGTTGTGGTACTTACGTACAATGCAATATCACTCAGCAATGAAATCTATGTCATCAGGCCCGTAGCAGCATAATGAGTGGATTAAGGTACGATGATTGTAAGTGAAATAAGTCACACAGAAAAAGAAACATCATAAGATATCACTACTACACGGAATGTAAACTTGGCTACACAGGAACTGAATTACAAAACAGAACAGGGTCTCAAATGTAGAAAACCAACTTACACTAGCTTAAGGGGAAAGGTGAGTTGGGGTGCTGCATGAAACCAGAGATTGAAATTAGCACAGATACCGTTCCATAAGCCAAATATGTAATAGACAAGAGCTACTCCTTGCTCAACGAAGTGGACTCAACACCCCATATTAAACGCCTAAGAATATACCTGACTAGAAATAATCTTAAAACCTACGGATTTATATGTCTCCGAAAGACAATCAAGCGTGTGTACAGCGGCATAAACGCAGCAGTGATAGGATTGGTGAGGTTCGGTGAGCAAATGCAGACCCTTTGAAGTCATATTGCATGGTACCCATTCCATGGGTCTCAACTCTCCAGGTTTAAGGGATTCTTCCTTCAGCTAAAACATGCATGTGGAACCCAGAGTATGATCCACCGTGTGATCGGGAAACGTGTTCAAATGTGTCTCAGTTTTCGTCCCCTGGTACTCGGGTGCAAACTCCAGACGCTTTACTAACACTCTCCCCACTTGGAGAGTCAGTGCCTTTAACCTCCTGTTTGGCCCAGTTTGCAATTTCTGCGGAAAATGTACAGGAATAGGGAGAACCAATGAGAGACTAGCTGGGGGTGTCTGGACGGGCAAATTTAACTCTCATTTCCCACCAGGAAGAGGAATTAACCAAAGGCTCAGCGTGCCGTGCCGGAACCACACTAGGGCCTGAAGCAATCCTGCGGTGTTGCGGCCAGCTCACAAGAAAGCGAGTTGAAGAAAGGAGCTCAGGGGCACTGTAATTCACAAACCTGCAGAGTTATAAATGACAGCTATCGTCCAAAAATATATTGAAGTAAGGCAGCCAAGAGGAGTTGAAAGCGGGGCAGAATTGCAGGAAACCGATTTCAGGAGGTAGACTGGAATTGCATGTAAAGCATAGGAAAAGAGGCAGAACGTCCACAATGATGCACTTGGCCAAAAAGGGCGTATGCGTTTTTTCCTGAATATATTCAGGAAAAAACGCATACGCCCTTTTTGGCCAACCAAGCAAGCTTGCAAAGGAAATCTGCACTACAATGAAGTCTCACTGCCCCCCGGTCAAAAGGGTCATCTGAAAAAAGTGTAAAATCCAGAAAGGCAAGACAGGACATGGAGAATTGGGAGCCTTGTTATGCTGATGGGCGGGATGTAAATTGCCAACAGCCACTCTGGAGAAGTGTATGCTGTTTCCTGAAACATCTAAAAAACAAAGCAACAGAGCCTAGGGCACTTCCACTTATGGTCCTATAGCTTAGGGAAATTAAAATCAAAAAGACACAGCCACCCCAAAGTTTGGGACGGCTCTGTTTACAAGAACCTCGTTTACGGTACAAGTTCAATATCACAGAAAGTGAAAAATGGATAAAGAAGTTGTGGTACTTACGTACAATGCAATATCACTCAGCAATGAAATCTATGTCATCAGGCCCGTAGCAGCATAATGAGTGGATTAAGGTACGATGATTGTAAGTGAAATAAGTCACACAGAAAAAGAAACATCATAAGATATCACTACTACACGGAATGTAAACTTGGCTACACAGGAACTGAATTACAAAACAGAACAGGGTCTCAAATGTAGAAAACCAACTTACGCTAGCTTAAGGGGAAAGGTGAGTTGGGGTGCTGCATGAAACCAGAGATTGAAATTAGCACAGATACCGTTCCATAAGCCAAATATGTAATAGACAAGAGCTACTCCTTGCTCAACGAAGTGGACTCAACACCCCATATTAAACGCCTAAGAATATACCTGACTAGAAATAATCTTAAAACCTACGGATTTATATGTCTCCGAAAGACAATCAAGCGTGTGTACAGCGGCATAAACGCAGCAGTGATAGGATTGGTGAGGTTCGGTGAGCAAATGCAGACCCTTTGAAGTCATATTGCATGGTACCCATTCCATGGGTCTCAACTCTCCAGGTTTAAGGGATTCTTCCTTCAGCTAAAACATGCATGTGGAACCCAGAGTATGATCCACCGTGTGATCGGGAAACGTGTTCAAATGTGTCTCAGTTTTCGTCCCCTGGTACTCGGGTGCAAACTCCAGACGCTTTACTAACACTCTCCCCACTTGGAGAGTCAGTGCCTTTAACCTCCTGTTTGGCCCAGTTTGCAATTTCTGCGGAAAATGTACAGGAATAGGGAGAACCAATGAGAGACTAGCTGGGGGTGTCTGGACGGGCAAATTTAACTCTCATTTCCCACCAGGAAGAGGAATTAACCAAAGGCTCAGCGTGCCGTGCCGGAACCACACTAGGGCCTGAAGCAATCCTGCGGTGTTGCGGCCAGCTCACAAGAAAGCGAGTTGAAGAAAGGAGCTCAGGGGCACTGTAATTCACAAACCTGCAGAGTTATAAATGACAGCTATCGTCCAAAAATATATTGAAGTAAGGCTGCCAAGAGGACTTGAAAGCGGGGCAGAATTGCAGGAAACCGATTTCAGGAGGTAGACGGGAATTGCATGTAAAGCATAGGAAAAGAGGCAGAACGTCCACAATGATGTACTTGGCCAAAAAGGGCGTATGCGTTTTTTCCTGAATATATTCAGGAAAAAACGCATACGCCCTTTTTGGCCAACCAAGCAAGCTTGCAAAGGAAATCTGCACTACAATGAAGTCTCACTGCCCCCCGGTCAAAAGGGCCATCTGAAAAAAGTGTAAAATCCAGAAAGGCAAGACAGGACATGGAGAATTGGGAGCCTTGTTATGCTGATGGGCGGGATGTAAATTGCCAACAGCCACTCTGGAGAAGTGTATGCTGTTTCCTGAAACATCTAAAAAACAAAGCAACAGAGCCTAGGGCACTTCCACTTATGGTCCTATAGCTTAGGGAAATTAAAATCAAAAAGACACAGCCACCCCAAAGGTTGGGACGGCTCTGTTTACAAGAACCTCGTTTACGGTACAAGTTCAATATCACAGAAAGCGAAAAATGGATAAAGAAGTTGTGGTACTTACGTACAATGCAATATCACTCAGCAATGAAATCTATGTCATCAGGCCCGTAGCAGCATAATGAGTGGATTAAGGTACGATGATTGTAAGTGAAATAAGTCACACAGAAAAAGAAACATCATAAGATATCACTACTACACGGAATGTAAACTTGGCTACACAGGAACTGAATTACAAAACAGAACAGGGTCTCAAATGTAGAAAACCAACTTACACTAGCTTAAGGGGAAAGGTGAGTTGGGGTGCTGCATGAAACCAGAGATTGAAATTAGCACAGATACCGTTCCATAAGCCAAATATGTAATAGACAAGAGCTACTCCTTGCTCAACGAAGTGGACTCAACACCCCATATTAAACGCCTAAGAATATACCTGACTAGAAATAATCTTAAAACCTACGGATTTATATGTCTCCGAAAGACAATCAAGCGTGTGTACAGCGGCATAAACGCAGCAGTGATAGGATTGGTGAGGTTCGGTGAGCAAATGCAGACCCTTTGAAGTCATATTGCATGGTACCCATTCCATGGGTCTCAACTCTCCAGGTTTAAGGGATTCTTCCTTCAGCTAAAACATGCATGTGGAACCCAGAGTATGATCCACCGTGTGATCGGGAAACGTGTTCAAATGTGTCTCAGTTTTCGTCCCCTGGTACTCGGGTGCAAACTCCAGACGCTTTACTAACACTCTCCCCACTTGGAGAGTCAGTGCCTTTAACCTCCTGTTTGGCCCAGTTTGCAATTTCTGCGGAAAATGTACAGGAATAGGGAGAACCAATGAGAGACTAGCTGGGGGTGTCTGGACGGGCAAATTTAACTCTCATTTCCCACCAGGAAGAGGAATTAACCAAAGGCTCAGCGTGCCGTGCCGGAACCACACTAGGGCCTGAAGCAATCCTGCGGTGTTGCGGCCAGCTCACAAGAAAGCGAGTTGAAGAAAGGAGCTCAGGGGCACTGTAATTCACAAACCTGCAGAGTTATAAATGACAGCTATCGTCCAAAAATATATTGAAGTAAGGCTGCCAAGAGGACTTGAAAGCGGGGCAGAATTGCAGGAAACCGATTTCAGGAGGTAGACTGGAATTGCATGTAAAGCATAGGAAAAGAGGCAGAACGTCCACAATGATGCACTTGGCCAAAAAGGGCGTATGCGTTTTTTCCTGAATATATTCAGGAAAAAACGCATACGCCCTTTTTGGCCAACCAAGCAAGCTTGCAAAGGAAATCTGCACTACAATGAAGTCTCACTGCCCCCCGGTCAAAAGGGCCATCTGAAAAAAGTGTAAAATCCAGAAAGGCAAGACAGGACATGGAGAATTGGGAGCCTTGTTATGCTGATGGGCGGGATGTAAATTGCCAACAGCCACTCTGGAGAAGTGTATGCTGTTTCCTGAAACATCTAAAAAACAAAGCAACAGAGCCTAGGGCACTTCCACTTATGGTCCTATAGCTTAGGGAAATTAAAATCAAAAAGACACAGCCACCCCAAAGTTTGGGACGGCTCTGTTTACAAGAACCTCGTTTACGGTACAAGTTCAATATCACAGAAAGTGAAAAATGGATAAAGAAGTTGTGGTACTTACGTACAATGCAATATCACTCAGCAATGAAATCTATGTCATCAGGCCCGTAGCAGCATAATGAGTGGATTAAGGTACGATGATTGTAAGTGAAATAAGTCACACAGAAAAAGAAACATCATAAGATATCACTACTACACGGAATGTAAACTTGGCTACACAGGAACTGAATTACAAAACAGAACAGGGTCTCAAATGTAGAAAACCAACTTACGCTAGCTTAAGGGGAAAGGTGAGTTGGGGTGCTGCATGAAACCAGAGATTGAAATTAGCACAGATACCGTTCCATAAGCCAAATATGTAATAGACAAGAGCTACTCCTTGCTCAACGAAGTGGACTCAACACCCCATATTAAACGCCTAAGAATATACCTGACTAGAAATAATCTTAAAACCTACGGATTTATATGTCTCCGAAAGACAATCAAGCGTGTGTACAGCGGCATAAACGCAGCAGTGATAGGATTGGTGAGGTTCGGTGAGCAAATGCAGACCCTTTGAAGTCATATTGCATGGTACCCATTCCATGGGTCTCAACTCTCCAGGTTTAAGGGATTCTTCCTTCAGCTAAAACATGCATGTGGAACCCAGAGTATGATCCACCGTGTGATCGGGAAACGTGTTCAAATGTGTCTCAGTTTTCGTCCCCTGGTACTCGGGTGCAAACTCCAGACGCTTTACTAACACTCTCCCCACTTGGAGAGTCAGTGCCTTTAACCTCCTGTTTGGCCCAGTTTGCAATTTCTGCGGAAAATGTACAGGAATAGGGAGAACCAATGAGAGACTAGCTGGGGGTGTCTGGACGGGCAAATTTAACTCTCATTTCCCACCAGGAAGAGGAATTAACCAAAGGCTCAGCGTGCCGTGCCGGAACCACACTAGGGCCTGAAGCAATCCTGCGGTGTTGCGGCCAGCTCACAAGAAAGCGAGTTGAAGAAAGGAGCTCAGGGGCACTGTAATTCACAAACCTGCAGAGTTATAAATGACAGCTATCGTCCAAAAATATATTGAAGTAAGGCAGCCAAGAGGAGTTGAAAGCGGGGCAGAATTGCAGGAAACCGATTTCAGGAGGTAGACTGGAATTGCATGTAAAGCATAGGAAAAGAGGCAGAACGTCCACAATGATGCACTTGGCCAAAAAGGGCGTATGCGTTTTTTCCTGAATATATTCAGGAAAAAACGCATACGCCCTTTTTGGCCAACCAAGCAAGCTTGCAAAGGAAATCTGCACTACAATGAAGTCTCACTGCCCCCCGGTCAAAAGGGTCATCTGAAAAAGTGTAAAATCCAGAAAGGCAAGACAGGACATGGAGAATTGGGAGCCTTGTTATGCTGATGGGCGGGATGTAAATTGCCAACAGCCACTCTGGAGAAGTGTATGCTGTTTCCTGAAACATCTAAAAAACAAAGCAACAGAGCCTAGGGCACTTCCACTTATGGTCCTATAGCTTAGGGAAATTAAAATCAAAAAGACACAGCCACCCCAAAGTTTGGGACGGCTCTGTTTACAAGAACCTCGTTTACGGTACAAGTTCAATATCACAGAAAGCGAAAAATGGATAAAGAAGTTGTGGTACTTACGTACAATGCAATATCACTCAGCAATGAAATCTATGTCATCAGGCCCGTAGCAGCATAATGAGTGGATTAAGGTACGATGATTGTAAGTGAAATAAGTCACACAGAAAAAGAAACATCATAAGATATCACTACTACACGGAATGTAAACTTGGCTACACAGGAACTGAATTACAAAACAGAACAGGGTCTCAAATGTAGAAAACCAACTTACGCTAGCTTAAGGGGAAAGGTGAGTTGGGGTGCTGCATGAAACCAGAGATTGAAATTAGCACAGATACCGTTCCATAAGCCAAATATGTAATAGACAAGAGCTACTCCTTGCTCAACGAAGTGGACTCAACACCCCATATTAAACGCCTAAGAATATACCTGACTAGAAATAATCTTAAAACCTACGGATTTATATGTCTCCGAAAGACAATCAAGCGTGTGTACAGCAGCATAAACGCAGCAGTGATAGGATTGGTGAGGTTCGGTGAGCAAATGCAGACCCTTTGAAGTCATATTGCATGGTACCCATTCCATGGGTCTCAACTCTCCAGGTTTAAGGGATTCTTCCTTCAGCTAAAACATGCATGTGGAACCCAGAGTATGATCCACCGTGTGATCGGGAAACGTGTTCAAATGTGTCTCAGTTTTCGTCCCCTGGTACTCGGGTGCAAACTCCAGACGCTTTACTAACACTCTCCCCACTTGGAGAGTCAGTGCCTTTAACCTCCTGTTTGGCCCAGTTTGCAATTTCTGCGGAAAATGTACAGGAATAGGGAGAACCAATGAGAGACTAGCTGGGGGTGTCTGGACGGGCAAATTTAACTCTCATTTCCCACCAGGAAGAGGAATTAACCAAAGGCTCAGCGTGCCGTGCCGGAACCACACTAGGGCCTGAAGCAATCCTGCGGTGTTGCGGCCAGCTCACAAGAAAGCGAGTTGAAGAAAGGAGCTCAGGGGCACTGTAATTCACAAACCTGCAGAGTTATAAATGACAGCTATCGTCCAAAAATATATTGAAGTAAGGCTGCCAAGAGGACTTGAAAGCGGGGCAGAATTGCAGGAAACCGATTTCAGGAGGTAGACGGGAATTGCATGTAAAGCATAGGAAAAGAGGCAGAACGTCCACAATGATGCACTTGGCCAAAAAGGGCGTATGCGTTTTTTCCTGAATATATTCAGGAAAAAACGCATACGCCCTTTTTGGCCAACCAAGCAAGCTTGCAAAGGAAATCTGCACTACAATGAAGTCTCACTGCCCCCCGGTCAAAAGGGCCATCTGAAAAAAGTGTAAAATCCAGAAAGGCAAGACAGGACATGGAGAATTGGGAGCCTTGTTATGCTGATGGGCGGGATGTAAATTGCCAACAGCCACTCTGGAGAAGTGTATGCTGTTTCCTGAAACATCTAAAAAACAAAGCAACAGAGCCTAGGGCACTTCCACTTATGGTCCTATAGCTTAGGGAAATTAAAATCAAAAAGACACAGCCACCCCAAAGGTTGGGACGGCTCTGTTTACAAGAACCTCGTTTACGGTACAAGTTCAATATCACAGAAAGCGAAAAATGGATAAAGAAGTTGTGGTACTTACGTACAATGCAATATCACTCAGCAATGAAATCTATGTCATCAGGCCCGTAGCAGCATAATGAGTGGATTAAGGTACGATGATTGTAAGTGAAATAAGTCACACAGAAAAAGAAACATCATAAGATATCACTACTACACGGAATGTAAACTTGGCTACACAGGAACTGAATTACAAAACAGAACAGGGTCTCAAATGTAGAAAACCAACTTACACTAGCTTAAGGGGAAAGGTGAGTTGGGGTGCTGCATGAAACCAGAGATTGAAATTAGCACAGATACCGTTCCATAAGCCAAATATGTAATAGACAAGAGCTACTCCTTGCTCAACGAAGTGGACTCAACACCCCATATTAAACGCCTAAGAATATACCTGACTAGAAATAATCTTAAAACCTACGGATTTATATGTCTCCGAAAGACAATCAAGCGTGTGTACAGCGGCATAAACGCAGCAGTGATAGGATTGGTGAGGTTCGGTGAGCAAATGCAGACCCTTTGAAGTCATATTGCATGGTACCCATTCCATGGGTCTCAACTCTCCAGGTTTAAGGGATTCTTCCTTCAGCTAAAACATGCATGTGGAACCCAGAGTATGATCCACCGTGTGATCGGGAAACGTGTTCAAATGTGTCTCAGTTTTCGTCCCCTGGTACTCGGGTGCAAACTCCAGACGCTTTACTAACACTCTCCCCACTTGGAGAGTCAGTGCCTTTAACCTCCTGTTTGGCCCAGTTTGCAATTTCTGCGGAAAATGTACAGGAATAGGGAGAACCAATGAGAGACTAGCTGGGGGTGTCTGGACGGGCAAATTTAACTCTCATTTCCCACCAGGAAGAGGAATTAACCAAAGGCTCAGCGTGCCGTGCCGGAACCACACTAGGGCCTGAAGCAATCCTGCGGTGTTGCGGCCAGCTCACAAGAAAGCGAGTTGAAGAAAGGAGCTCAGGGGCACTGTAATTCACAAACCTGCAGAGTTATAAATGACAGCTATCGTCCAAAAATATATTGAAGTAAGGCAGCCAAGAGGAGTTGAAAGCGGGGCAGAATTGCAGGAAACCGATTTCAGGAGGTAGACGGGAATTGCATGTAAAGCATAGGAAAAGAGGCAGAACGTCCACAATGATGCACTTGGCCAAAAAGGGCGTATGCGTTTTTTCCTGAATATATTCAGGAAAAAACGCATACGCCCTTTTTGGCCAACCAAGCAAGCTTGCAAAGGAAATCTGCACTACAATGAAGTCTCACTGCCCCCCGGTCAAAAGGGTCATCTGAAAAAAGTGTAAAATCCAGAAAGGCAAGACAGGACATGGAGAATTGGGAGCCTTGTTATGCTGATGGGCGGGATGTAAATTGCCAACAGCCACTCTGGAGAAGTGTATGCTGTTTCCTGAAACATCTAAAAAACAAAGCAACAGAGCCTAGGGCACTTCCAATTATGGTCCTATAGCTTAGGGAAATTAAAATCAAAAAGACACAGCCACCCCAAAGTTTGGGACGGCTCTGTTCACAAGAACCTCGTTTACGGTACAAGTTCAATATCACAGAAAGCGAAAAATGGATAAAGAAGTTGTGGTACTTACGTACAATGCAATATCACTCAGCAATGAAATCTATGTCATCAGGCCCGTAGCAGCATAATGAGTGGATTAAGGTACGATGATTGTAAGTGAAATAAGTCACACAGAAAAAGAAACATCATAAGATATCACTACTACACGGAATGTAAACTTGGCTACACAGGAACTGAATTACAAAACAGAACAGGGTCTCAAATGTAGAAAACCAACTTACGCTAGCTTAAGGGGAAAGGTGAGTTGGGGTGCTGCATGAAACCAGAGATTGAAATTAGCACAGATACCGTTCCATAAGCCAAATATGTAATAGACAAGAGCTACTCCTTGCTCAATGAAGTGGACTCAACACCCCATATTAAACGCCTAAGAATATACCTGACTAGAAATAATCTTAAAACCTACGGATTTATATGTCTCCGAAAGACAATCAAGCGTGTGTACAGCGGCATAAACACAGCAGTGATAGGATTGGTGAGGTTCGGTGAGCAAATGCAGACCCTTTGAAGTCATATTGCATGGTACCCATTCCATGGGTCTCAACTCTCCAGGTTTAAGGGATTCTTCCTTCAGCTAAAACATGCATGTGGAACCCAGAGTATGATCCACCGTGTGATCGGGAAACGTGTTCAAATGTGTCTCAGTTTTCGTCCCCTGGTACTCGGGTGCAAACTCCAGACGCTTTACTAACACTCTCCCCACTTGGAGAGTCAGTGCCTTTAACCTCCTGTTTGGCCCAGTTTGCAATTTCTGCGGAAAATGTACAGGAATAGGGAGAACCAATGAGAGACTAGCTGGGGGTGTCTGGACGGGCAAATTTAACTCTCATTTCCCACCAGGAAGAGGAATTAACCAAAGGCTCAGCGTGCCGTGCCGGAACCACACTAGGGCCTGAAGCAATCCTGCGGTGTTGCGGCCAGCTCACAAGAAAGCGAGTTGAAGAAAGGAGCTCAGGGGCACTGTAATTCACAAACCTGCAGAGTTATAAATGACAGCTATCGTCCAAAAATATATTGAAGTAAGGCTGCCAAGAGGACTTGAAAGCGGGGCAGAATTGCAGGAAACCGATTTCAGGAGGTAGACGGGAATTGCATGTAAAGCATAGGAAAAGAGGCAGAACGTCCACAATGATGCACTTGGCCAAAAAGGGCGTATGCGTTTTTTCCTGAATATATTCAGGAAAAAACGCATACGCCCTTTTTGGCCAACCAAGCAAGCTTGCAAAGGAAATCTGCACTACAATGAAGTCTCACTGCCCCCCGGTCAAAAGGGCCATCTGAAAAAAGTGTAAAATCCAGAAAGGCAAGACAGGACATGGAGAATTGGGAGCCTTGTTATGCTGATGGGCGGGATGTAAATTGCCAACAGCCACTCTGGAGAAGTGTATGCTGTTTCCTGAAACATCTAAAAAACAAAGCAACAGAGCCTAGGGCACTTCCACTTATGGTCCTATAGCTTAGGGAAATTAAAATCAAAAAGACACAGCAACCCCAAAGGTTGGGACGGCTCTGTTTACAAGAACCTCGTTTACGGTACAAGTTCAATATCACAGAAAGTGAAAAATGGATAAAGAAGTTGTGGTACTTACGTACAATGCAATATCACTCAGCAATGAAATCTATGTCATCAGGCCCGTAGCAGCATAATGAGTGGATTAAGGTACGATGATTGTAAGTGAAATAAGTCACACAGAAAAAGAAACACCATAAGATATCACTACTACACGGAATGTAAACTTGGCTACACAGGAACTGAATTACAAAACAGAACAGGGTCTCAAATGTAGAAAACCAACTTACGCTAGCTTAAGGGGAAAGGTGAGTTGGGGTGCTGCATGAAACCAGAGATTGAAATTAGCACAGATACCGTTCCATAAGCCAAATATGTAATAGACAAGAGCTACTCCTTGCTCAACGAAGTGGACTCAACACCCCATATTAAACGCCTAAGAATATACCTGACTAGAAATAATCTTAAAACCTACGGATTTATATGTCTCCGAAAGACAATCAAGCGTGTGTACAGCGGCATAAACGCAGCAGTGATAGGATTGGTGAGGTTCGGTGAGCAAATGCAGACCCTTTGAAGTCATATTGCATGGTACCCATTCCATGGGTCTCAACTCTCCAGGTTTAAGGGATTCTTCCTTCAGCTAAAACATGCATGTGGAACCCAGAGTATGATCCACCGTGTGATCGGGAAACGTGTTCAAATGTGTCTCAGTTTTCGTCCCCTGGTACTCGGGTGCAAACTCCAGACGCTTTACTAACACTCTCCCCACTTGGAGAGTCAGTGCCTTTAACCTCCTGTTTGGCCCAGTTTGCAATTTCTGCGGAAAATGTACAGGAATAGGGAGAACCAATGAGAGACTAGCTGGGGGTGTCTGGACGGGCAAATTTAACTCTCATTTCCCACCAGGAAGAGGAATTAACCAAAGGCTCAGCGTGCCGTGCCGGAACCACACTAGGGCCTGAAGCAATCCTGCGGTGTTGCGGCCAGCTCACAAGAAAGCGAGTTGAAGAAAGGAGCTCAGGGGCACTGTAATTCACAAACCTGCAGAGTTATAAATGACAGCTATCGTCCAAAAATATATTGAAGTAAGGCAGCCAAGAGGAGTTGAAAGCGGGGCAGAATTGCAGGAAACCGATTTCAGGAGGTAGACGGGAATTGCATGTAAAGCATAGGAAAAGAGGCAGAACGTCCACAATGATGCACTTGGCCAAAAAGGGCGTATGCGTTTTTTCCTGAATATATTCAGGAAAAAACGCATACGCCCTTTTTGGCCAACCAAGCAAGCTTGCAAAGGAAATCTGCACTACAATGAAGTCTCACTGCCCCCCGGTCAAAAGGGTCATCTGAAAAAAGTGTAAAATCCAGAAAGGCAAGACAGGACATGGAGAATTGGGAGCCTTGTTATGCTGATGGGCGGGATGTAAATTGCCAACAGCCACTCTGGAGAAGTGTATGCTGTTTCCTGAAACATCTAAAAAACAAAGCAACAGAGCCTAGGGCACTTCCAATTATGGTCCTATAGCTTAGGGAAATTAAAATCAAAAAGACACAGCCACCCCAAAGTTTGGGACGGCTCTGTTCACAAGAACCTCGTTTACGGTACAAGTTCAATATCACAGAAAGCGAAAAATGGATAAAGAAGTTGTGGTACTTACGTACAATGCAATATCACTCAGCAATGAAATCTATGTCATCAGGCCCGTAGCAGCATAATGAGTGGATTAAGGTACGATGATTGTAAGTGAAATAAGTCACACAGAAAAAGAAACATCATAAGATATCACTACTACACGGAATGTAAACTTGGCTACACAGGAACTGAATTACAAAACAGAACAGGGTCTCAAATGTAGAAAACCAACTTACGCTAGCTTAAGGGGAAAGGTGAGTTGGGGTGCTGCATGAAACCAGAGATTGAAATTAGCACAGATACCGTTCCATAAGCCAAATATGTAATAGACAAGAGCTACTCCTTGCTCAACGAAGTGGACTCAACACCCCATATTAAACGCCTAAGAATATACCTGACTAGAAATAATCTTAAAACCTACGGATTTATATGTCTCCGAAAGACAATCAAGCGTGTGTACAGCGGCATAAACGCAGCAGTGATAGGATTGGTGAGGTTCGGTGAGCAAATGCAGACCCTTTGAAGTCATATTGCATGGTACCCATTCCATGGGTCTCAACTCTCCAGGTTTAAGGGATTCTTCCTTCAGCTAAAACATGCATGTGGAACCCAGAGTATGATCCACCGTGTGATCGGGAAACGTGTTCAAATGTGTCTCAGTTTTCGTCCCCTGGTACTCGGGTGCAAACTCCAGACGCTTTACTAACACTCTCCCCACTTGGAGAGTCAGTGCCTTTAACCTCCTGTTTGGCCCAGTTTGCAATTTCTGCGGAAAATGTACAGGAATAGGGAGAACCAATGAGAGACTAGCTGGGGGTGTCTGGACGGGCAAATTTAACTCTCATTTCCCACCAGGAAGAGGAATTAACCAAAGGCTCAGCGTGCCGTGCCGGAACCACACTAGGGCCTGAAGCAATCCTGCGGTGTTGCGGCCAGCTCACAAGAAAGCGAGTTGAAGAAAGGAGCTCAGGGGCACTGTAATTCACAAACCTGCAGAGTTATAAATGACAGCTATCGTCCAAAAATATATTGAAGTAAGGCTGCCAAGAGGACTTGAAAGCGGGGCAGAATTGCAGGAAACCGATTTCAGGAGGTAGACGGGAATTGCATGTAAAGCATAGGAAAAGAGGCAGAACGTCCACAATGATGCACTTGGCCAAAAAGGGCGTATGCGTTTTTTCCTGAATATATTCAGGAAAAAACGCATACGCCCTTTTTGGCCAACCAAGCAAGCTTGCAAAGGAAATCTGCACTACAATGAAGTCTCACTGCCCCCCGGTCAAAAGGGCCATCTGAAAAAAGTGTAAAATCCAGAAAGGCAAGACAGGACATGGAGAATTGGGAGCCTTGTTATGCTGATGGGCGGGATGTAAATTGCCAACAGCCACTCTGGAGAAGTGTATGCTGTTTCCTGAAACATCTAAAAAACAAAGCAACAGAGCCTAGGGCACTTCCACTTATGGTCCTATAGCTTAGGGAAATTAAAATCAAAAAGACACAGCAACCCCAAAGGTTGGGACGGCTCTGTTTACAAGAACCTCGTTTACGGTACAAGTTCAATATCACAGAAAGTGAAAAATGGATAAAGAAGTTGTGGTACTTACGTACAATGCAATATCACTCAGCAATGAAATCTATGTCATCAGGCCCGTAGCAGCATAATGAGTGGATTAAGGTACGATGATTGTAAGTGAAATAAGTCACACAGAAAAAGAAACATCATAAGATATCACTACTACACGGAATGTAAACTTGGCTACACAGGAACTGAATTACAAAACAGAACAGGGTCTCAAATGTAGAAAACCAACTTACGCTAGCTTAAGGGGAAAGGTGAGTTGGGGTGCTGCATGAAACCAGAGATTGAAATTAGCACAGATACCGTTCCATAAGCCAAATATGTAATAGACAAGAGCTACTCCTTGCTCAACGAAGTGGACTCAACACCCCATATTAAACGCCTAAGAATATACCTGACTAGAAATAATCTTAAAACCTACGGATTTATATGTCTCCGAAAGACAATCAAGCGTGTGTACAGCGGCATAAACGCAGCAGTGATAGGATTGGTGAGGTTCGGTGAGCAAATGCAGACCCTTTGAAGTCATATTGCATGGTACCCATTCCATGGGTCTCAACTCTCCAGGTTTAAGGGATTCTTCCTTCAGCTAAAACATGCATGTGGAACCCAGAGTATGATCCACCGTGTGATCGGGAAACGTGTTCAAATGTGTCTCAGTTTTCGTCCCCTGGTACTCGGGTGCAAACTCCAGACGCTTTACTAACACTCTCCCCACTTGGAGAGTCAGTGCCTTTAACCTCCTGTTTGGCCCAGTTTGCAATTTCTGCGGAAAATGTACAGGAATAGGGAGAACCAATGAGAGACTAGCTGGGGGTGTCTGGACGGGCAAATTTAACTCTCATTTCCCACCAGGAAGAGGAATTAACCAAAGGCTCAGCGTGCCGTGCCGGAACCACACTAGGGCCTGAAGCAATCCTGCGGTGTTGCGGCCAGCTCACAAGAAAGCGAGTTGAAGAAAGGAGCTCAGGGGCACTGTAATTCACAAACCTGCAGAGTTATAAATGACAGCTATCGTCCAAAAATATATTGAAGTAAGGCAGCCAAGAGGAGTTGAAAGCGGGGCAGAATTGCAGGAAACCGATTTCAGGAGGTAGACTGGAATTGCATGTAAAGCATAGGAAAAGAGGCAGAACGTCCACAATGATGCACTTGGCCAAAAAGGGCGTATGCGTTTTTTCCTGAATATATTCAGGAAAAAACGCATACGCCCTTTTTGGCCAACCAAGCAAGCTTGCAAAGGAAATCTGCACTACAATGAAGTCTCACTGCCCCCCGGTCAAAAGGGTCCTCTGAAAAAGTGTAAAATCCAGAAAGGCAAGACAGGACATGGAGAATTGGGAGCCTTGTTATGCTGATGGGCGGGATGTAAATTGCCAACAGCCACTCTGGAGAAGTGTATGCTGTTTCCTGAAACATCTAAAAAACAAAGCAACAGAGCCTAGGGCACTTCCACTTATGGTCCTATAGCTTAGGGAAATTAAAATCAAAAAGACACAGCCACCCCAAAGTTTGGGACGGCTCTGTTTACAAGAACCTCGTTTACGGTACAAGTTCAATATCACAGAAAGTGAAAAATGGATAAAGAAGTTGTGGTACTTACGTACAATGCAATATCACTCAGCAATGAAATCTATGTCATCAGGCCCGTAGCAGCATAATGAGTGGATTAAGGTACGATGATTGTAAGTGAAATAAGTCACACAGAAAAAGAAACATCATAAGATATCACTACTACACGGAATGTAAACTTGGCTACACAGGAACTGAATTACAAAACAGAACAGGGTCTCAAATGTAGAAAACCAACTTACGCTAGCTTAAGGGGAAAGGTGAGTTGGGGTGCTGCATGAAACCAGAGATTGAAATTAGCACAGATACCGTTCCATAAGCCAAATATGTAATAGACAAGAGCTACTCCTTGCTCAACGAAGTGGACTCAACACCCCATATTAAACGCCTAAGAATATACCTGACTAGAAATAATCTTAAAACCTACGGATTTATATGTCTCCGAAAGACAATCAAGCGTGTGTACAGCGGCATAAACGCAGCAGTGATAGGATTGGTGAGGTTCGGTGAGCAAATGCAGACCCTTTGAAGTCATATTGCATGGTACCCATTCCATGGGTCTCAACTCTCCAGGTTTAAGGGATTCTTCCTTCAGCTAAAACATGCATGTGGAACCCAGAGTATGATCCACCGTGTGATCGGGAAACGTGTTCAAATGTGTCTCAGTTTTCGTCCCCTGGTACTCGGGTGCAAACTCCAGACGCTTTACTAACACTCTCCCCACTTGGAGAGTCAGTGCCTTTAACCTCCTGTTTGGCCCAGTTTGCAATTTCTGCGGAAAATGTACAGGAATAGGGAGAACCAATGAGAGACTAGCTGGGGGTGTCTGGACGGGCAAATTTAACTCTCATTTCCCACCAGGAAGAGGAATTAACCAAAGGCTCAGCGTGCCGTGCCGGAACCACACTAGGGCCTGAAGCAATCCTGCGGTGTTGCGGCCAGCTCACAAGAAAGCGAGTTGAAGAAAGGAGCTCAGGGGCACTGTAATTCACAAACCTGCAGAGTTATAAATGACAGCTATCGTCCAAAAATATATTGAAGTAAGGCAGCCAAGAGGAGTTGAAAGCGGGGCAGAATTGCAGGAAACCGATTTCAGGAGGTAGACTGGAATTGCATGTAAAGCATAGGAAAAGAGGCAGAACGTCCACAATGATGCACTTGGCCAAAAAGGGCGTATGCGTTTTTTCCTGAATATATTCAGGAAAAAACGCATACGCCCTTTTTGGCCAACCAAGCAAGCTTGCAAAGGAAATCTGCACTACAATGAAGTCTCACTGCCCCCCGGTCAAAAGGGTCATCTGAAAAAGTGTAAAATCCAGAAAGGCAAGACAGGACATGGAGAATTGGGAGCCTTGTTATGCTGATGGGCGGGATGTAAATTGCCAACAGCCACTCTGGAGAAGTGTATGCTGTTTCCTGAAACATCTAAAAAACAAAGCAACAGAGCCTAGGGCACTTCCACTTATGGTCCTATAGCTTAGGGAAATTAAAATCAAAAAGACACAGCCACCCCAAAGTTTGGGACGGCTCTGTTTACAAGAACCTCGTTTACGGTACAAGTTCAATATCACAGAAAGCGAAAAATGGATAAAGAAGTTGTGGTACTTACGTACAATGCAATATCACTCAGCAATGAAATCTATGTCATCAGGCCCGTAGCAGCATAATGAGTGGATTAAGGTACGATGATTGTAAGTGAAATAAGTCACACAGAAAAAGAAACATCATAAGATATCACTACTACACGGAATGTAAACTTGGCTACACAGGAACTGAATTACAAAACAGAACAGGGTCTCAAATGTAGAAAACCAACTTACGCTAGCTTAAGGGGAAAGGTGAGTTGGGGTGCTGCATGAAACCAGAGATTGAAATTAGCACAGATACCGTTCCATAAGCCAAATATGTAATAGACAAGAGCTACTCCTTGCTCAACGAAGTGGACTCAACACCCCATATTAAACGCCTAAGAATATACCTGACTAGAAATAATCTTAAAACCTACGGATTTATATGTCTCCGAAAGACAATCAAGCGTGTGTACAGCAGCATAAACGCAGCAGTGATAGGATTGGTGAGGTTCGGTGAGCAAATGCAGACCCTTTGAAGTCATATTGCATGGTACCCATTCCATGGGTCTCAACTCTCCAGGTTTAAGGGATTCTTCCTTCAGCTAAAACATGCATGTGGAACCCAGAGTATGATCCACCGTGTGATCGGGAAACGTGTTCAAATGTGTCTCAGTTTTCGTCCCCTGGTACTCGGGTGCAAACTCCAGACGCTTTACTAACACTCTCCCCACTTGGAGAGTCAGTGCCTTTAACCTCCTGTTTGGCCCAGTTTGCAATTTCTGCGGAAAATGTACAGGAATAGGGAGAACCAATGAGAGACTAGCTGGGGGTGTCTGGACGGGCAAATTTAACTCTCATTTCCCACCAGGAAGAGGAATTAACCAAAGGCTCAGCGTGCCGTGCCGGAACCACACTAGGGCCTGAAGCAATCCTGCGGTGTTGCGGCCAGCTCACAAGAAAGCGAGTTGAAGAAAGGAGCTCAGGGGCACTGTAATTCACAAACCTGCAGAGTTATAAATGACAGCTATCGTCCAAAAATATATTGAAGTAAGGCTGCCAAGAGGACTTGAAAGCGGGGCAGAATTGCAGGAAACCGATTTCAGGAGGTAGACGGGAATTGCATGTAAAGCATAGGAAAAGAGGCAGAACGTCCACAATGATGCACTTGGCCAAAAAGGGCGTATGCGTTTTTTCCTGAATATATTCAGGAAAAAACGCATACGCCCTTTTTGGCCAACCAAGCAAGCTTGCAAAGGAAATCTGCACTACAATGAAGTCTCACTGCCCCCCGGTCAAAAGGGCCATCTGAAAAAAGTGTAAAATCCAGAAAGGCAAGACAGGACATGGAGAATTGGGAGCCTTGTTATGCTGATGGGCGGGATGTAAATTGCCAACAGCCACTCTGGAGAAGTGTATGCTGTTTCCTGAAACATCTAAAAAACAAAGCAACAGAGCCTAGGGCACTTCCACTTATGGTCCTATAGCTTAGGGAAATTAAAATCAAAAAGACACAGCCACCCCAAAGGTTGGGACGGCTCTGTTTACAAGAACCTCGTTTACGGTACAAGTTCAATATCACAGAAAGCGAAAAATGGATAAAGAAGTTGTGGTACTTACGTACAATGCAATATCACTCAGCAATGAAATCTATGTCATCAGGCCCGTAGCAGCATAATGAGTGGATTAAGGTACGATGATTGTAAGTGAAATAAGTCACACAGAAAAAGAAACATCATAAGATATCACTACTACACGGAATGTAAACTTGGCTACACAGGAACTGAATTACAAAACAGAACAGGGTCTCAAATGTAGAAAACCAACTTACACTAGCTTAAGGGGAAAGGTGAGTTGGGGTGCTGCATGAAACCAGAGATTGAAATTAGCACAGATACCGTTCCATAAGCCAAATATGTAATAGACAAGAGCTACTCCTTGCTCAACGAAGTGGACTCAACACCCCATATTAAACGCCTAAGAATATACCTGACTAGAAATAATCTTAAAACCTACGGATTTATATGTCTCCGAAAGACAATCAAGCATGTGTACAGCGGCATAAACGCAGCAGTGATAGGATTGGTGAGGTTCGGTGAGCAAATGCAGACCCTTTGAAGTCATATTGCATGGTACCCATTCCATGGGTCTCAACTCTCCAGGTTTAAGGGATTCTTCCTTCAGCTAAAACATGCATGTGGAACCCAGAGTATGATCCACCGTGTGATCGGGAAACGTGTTCAAATGTGTCTCAGTTTTCGTCCCCTGGTACTCGGGTGCAAACTCCAGACGCTTTACTAACACTCTCCCCACTTGGAGAGTCAGTGCCTTTAACCTCCTGTTTGGCCCAGTTTGCAATTTCTGCGGAAAATGTACAGGAATAGGGAGAACCAATGAGAGACTAGCTGGGGGTGTCTGGACGGGCAAATTTAACTCTCATTTCCCACCAGGAAGAGGAATTAACCAAAGGCTCAGCGTGCCGTGCCGGAACCACACTAGGGCCTGAAGCAATCCTGCGGTGTTGCGGCCAGCTCACAAGAAAGCGAGTTGAAGAAAGGAGCTCAGGGGCACTGTAATTCACAAACCTGCAGAGTTATAAATGACAGCTATCGTCCAAAAATATATTGAAGTAAGGCAGCCAAGAGGAGTTGAAAGCGGGGCAGAATTGCAGGAAACCGATTTCAGGAGGTAGACTGGAATTGCATGTAAAGCATAGGAAAAGAGGCAGAACGTCCACAATGATGCACTTGGCCAAAAAGGGCGTATGCGTTTTTTCCTGAATATATTCAGGAAAAAACGCATACGCCCTTTTTGGCCAACCAAGCAAGCTTGCAAAGGAAATCTGCACTACAATGAAGTCTCACTGCCCCCCGGTCAAAAGGGTCATCTGAAAAAAGTGTAAAATCCAGAAAGGCAAGACAGGACATGGAGAATTGGGAGCCTTGTTATGCTGATGGGCGGGATGTAAATTGCCAACAGCCACTCTGGAGAAGTGTATGCTGTTTCCTGAAACATCTAAAAAACAAAGCAACAGAGCCTAGGGCACTTCCAATTATGGTCCTATAGCTTAGGGAAATTAAAATCAAAAAGACACAGCCACCCCAAAGTTTGGGACGGCTCTGTTCACAAGAACCTCGTTTACGGTACAAGTTCAATATCACAGAAAGCGAAAAATGGATAAAGGAGTTGTGGTACTTACGTACAATGCAATATCACTCAGCAATGAAATCTATGTCATCAGGCCCGTAGCAGCATAATGAGTGGATTAAGGTACGATGATTGTAAGTGAAATAAGTCACACAGAAAAAGAAACATCATAAGATATCACTACTACACGGAATGTAAACTTGGCTACACAGGAACTGAATTACAAAACAGAACAGGGTCTCAAATGTAGAAAACCAACTTACGCTAGCTTAAGGGGAAAGGTGAGTTGGGGTGCTGCATGAAACCAGAGATTGAAATTAGCACAGATACCGTTCCATAAGCCAAATATGTAATAGACAAGAGCTACTCCTTGCTCAACGAAGTGGACTCAACACCCCATATTAAACGCCTAAGAATATACCTGACTAGAAATAATCTTAAAACCTACGGATTTATATGTCTCTGAAAGACAATCAAGCGTGTGTACAGCGGCATAAACGCAGCAGTGATAGGATTGGTGAGGTTCGGTGAGCAAATGCAGACCCTTTGAAGTCATATTGCATGGTACCCATTCCATGGGTCTCAACTCTCCAGGTTTAAGGGATTCTTCCTTCAGCTAAAACATGCATGTGGAACCCAGAGTATGATCCACCGTGTGATCGGGAAACGTGTTCAAATGTGTCTCAGTTTTCGTCCCCTGGTACTCGGGTGCAAACTCCAGACGCTTTACTAACACTCTCCCCACTTGGAGAGTCAGTGCCTTTAACCTCCTGTTTGGCCCAGTTTGCAATTTCTGCGGAAAATGTACAGGAATAGGGAGAACCAATGAGAGACTAGCTGGGGGTGTCTGGACGGGCAAATTTAACTCTCATTTCCCACCAGGAAGAGGAATTAACCAAAGGCTCAGCGTGCCGTGCCGGAACCACACTAGGGCCTGAAGCAATCCTGCGGTGTTGCGGCCAGCTCACAAGAAAGCGAGTTGAAGAAAGGAGCTCAGGGGCACTGTAATTCACAAACCTGCAGAGTTATAAATGACAGCTATCGTCCAAAAATATATTGAAGTAAGGCTGCCAAGAGGACTTGAAAGCGGGGCAGAATTGCAGGAAACCGATTTCAGGAGGTAGACGGGAATTGCATGTAAAGCATAGGAAAAGAGGCAGAACGTCCACAATGATGCACTTGGCCAAAAAGGGCGTATGCGTTTTTTCCTGAATATATTCAGGAAAAAACGCATACGCCCTTTTTGGCCAACCAAGCAAGCTTGCAAAGGAAATCTGCACTACAATGAAGTCTCACTGCCCCCCGGTCAAAAGGGCCATCTGAAAAAAGTGTAAAATCCAGAAAGGCAAGACAGGACATGGAGAATTGGGAGCCTTGTTATGCTGATGGGCGGGATGTAAATTGCCAACAGCCACTCTGGAGAAGTGTATGCTGTTTCCTGAAACATCTAAAAAACAAAGCAACAGAGCCTAGGGCACTTCCACTTATGGTCCTATAGCTTAGGGAAATTAAAATCAAAAAGACACAGCCACCCCAAAGGTTGGGACGGCTCTGTTTACAAGAACCTCGTTTACGGTACAAGTTCAATATCACAGAAAGCGAAAAATGGATAAAGAAGTTGTGGTACTTACGTACAATGCAATATCACTCAGCAATGAAATCTATGTCATCAGGCCCGTAGCAGCATAATGAGTGGATTAAGGTACGATGATTGTAAGTGAAATAAGTCACACAGAAAAAGAAACATCATAAGATATCACTACTACACGGAATGTAAACTTGGCTACACAGGAACTGAATTACAAAACAGAACAGGGTCTCAAATGTAGAAAACCAACTTATGCTAGCTTAAGGGGAAAGGTGAGTTGGGGTGCTGCATGAAACCAGAGATTGAAATTAGCACAGATACCGTTCCATAAGCCAAATATGTAATAGACAAGAGCTACTCCTTGCTCAACGAAGTGGACTCAACACCCCATATTAAACGCCTAAGAATATACCTGACTAGAAATAATCTTAAAACCTACGGATTTATATGTCTCCGAAAGACAATCAAGCGTGTGTACAGCGGCATAAACGCAGCAGTGATAGGATTGGTGAGGTTCGGTGAGCAAATGCAGACCCTTTGAAGTCATATTGCATGGTACCCATTCCATGGGTCTCAACTCTCCAGGTTTAAGGGATTCTTCCTTCAGCTAAAACATGCATGTGGAACCCAGAGTATGATCCACCGTGTGATCGGGAAACGTGTTCAAATGTGTCTCAGTTTTCGTCCCCTGGTACTCGGGTGCAAACTCCAGACGCTTTACTAACACTCTCCCCACTTGGAGAGTCAGTGCCTTTAACCTCCTGTTTGGCCCAGTTTGCAATTTCTGCGGAAAATGTACAGGAATGGGGAGAACCAATGAGAGACTAGCTGGGGGTGTCTGGACGGGCAAATTTAACTCTCATTTCCCACCAGGAAGAGGAATTAACCAAAGGCTCAGCGTGCCGTGCCGGAACCACACTAGGGCCTGAAGCAATCCTGCGGTGTTGCGGCCAGCTCACAAGAAAGCGAGTTGAAGAAAGGAGCTCAGGGGCACTGTAATTCACAAACCTGCAGAGTTATAAATGACAGCTATCGTCCAAAAATATATTGAAGTAAGGCTGCCAAGAGGACTTGAAAGCGGGGCAGAATTGCAGGAAACCGATTTCAGGAGGTAGACGGGAATTGCATGTAAAGCATAGGAAAAGAGGCAGAACGTCCACAATGATGCACTTGGCCAAAAAGGGCGTATGCGTTTTTTCCTGAATATATTCAGGAAAAAACGCATACGCCCTTTTTGGCCAACCAAGCAAGCTTGCAAAGGAAATCTGCACTACAATGAAGTCTCACTGCCCCCCGGTCAAAAGGGCCATCTGAAAAAAGTGTAAAATCCAGAAAGGCAAGACAGGACATGGAGAATTGGGAGCCTTGTTATGCTGATGGGCGGGATGTAAATTGCCAACAGCCACTCTGGAGAAGTGTATGCTGTTTCCTGAAACATCTAAAAAACAAAGCAACAGAGCCTAGGGCACTTCCACTTATGGTCCTATAGCTTAGGGAAATTAAAATCAAAAAGACACAGCCACCCCAAAGTTTGGGACGGCTCTGTTTACAAGAACCTCGTTTACGGTACAAGTTCAATATCACAGAAAGCGAAAAATGGATAAAGAAGTTGTGGTACTTACGTACAATGCAATATCACTCAGCAATGAAATCTATGTCATCAGGCCCGTAGCAGCATAATGAGTGGATTAAGGTACGATGATTGTAAGTGAAATAAGTCACACAGAAAAAGAAACATCATAAGATATCACTACTACACGGAATGTAAACTTGGCTACACAGGAACTGAATTACAAAACAGAACAGGGTCTCAAATGTAGAAAACCAACTTACGCTAGCTTAAGGGGAAAGGTGAGTTGGGGTGCTGCATGAAACCAGAGATTGAAATTAGCACAGATACCGTTCCATAAGCCAAATATGTAATAGACAAGAGCTACTCCTTGCTCAACGAAGTGGACTCAACACCCCATATTAAATGCCTAAGAATATACCTGACTAGAAATAATCTTAAAACCTACGGATTTATATGTCTCCGAAAGACAATCAAGCGTGTGTACAGCGGCATAAACGCAGCAGTGATAGGATTGGTGAGGTTCGGTGAGCAAATGCAGACCCTTTGAAGTCATATTGCATGGTACCCATTCCATGGGTCTCAACTCTCCAGGTTTAAGGGATTCTTCCTTCAGCTAAAACATGCATGTGGAACCCAGAGTATGATCCACCGTGTGATCGGGAAACGTGTTCAAATGTGTCTCAGTTTTCGTCCCCTGGTACTCGGGTGCAAACTCCAGACACTTTACTAACACTCTCCCCACTTGGAGAGTCAGTGCCTTTAACCTCCTGTTTGGCCCAGTTTGCAATTTCTGCGGAAAATGTACAGGAATGGGGAGAACCAATGAGAGACTAGCTGGGGGTGTCTGGACGGGCAAATTTAACTCTCATTTCCCACCAGGAAGAGGAATTAACCAAAGGCTCAGCGTGCCGTGCCGGAACCACACTAGGGCCTGAAGCAATCCTGCGGTGTTGCGGCCAGCTCACAAGAAAGCGAGTTGAAGAAAGGAGCTCAGGGGCACTGTAATTCACAAACCTGCAGAGTTATAAATGACAGCTATCGTCCAAAAATATATTGAAGTAAGGCTGCCAAGAGGACTTGAAAGCGGGGCAGAATTGCAGGAAACCGATTTCAGGAGGTAGACGGGAATTGCATGTAAAGCATAGGAAAAGAGGCAGAACGTCCACAATGATGCACTTGGCCAAAAAGGGCGTATGCGTTTTTTCCTGAATATATTCAGGAAAAAACGCATACGCCCTTTTTGGCCAACCAAGCAAGCTTGCAAAGGAAATCTGCACTACAATGAAGTCTCACTGCCCCCCGGTCAAAAGGGCCATCTGAAAACAGTGTAAAATCCAGAAATGCAAGACAGGACATGGAGAATTGGGAGCCTTGTTATGCTGATGGGCGGGATGTAAATTGCCAACAGCCACTCTGGAGAAGTGTATGCTGTTTCCTGAAACATCTAAAAAACAAAGCAACAGAGCCTAGGGCACTTCCACTTATGGTCCTATAGCTTAGGGAAATTAAAATCAAAAAGACACAGCCACCCCAAAGGTTGGGACGGCTCTGTTTACAAGAACCTCGTTTACGGTACAAGTTCAATATCACAGAAAGCGAAAAATGGATAAAGAAGTTGTGGTACTTACGTACAATGCAATATCACTCAGCAATGAAATCTATGTCATCAGGCCCGTAGCAGCATAATGAGTGGATTAAGGTACGATGATTCTAAGTGAAATAAGTCACACAGAAAAAGAAACATCATAAGATATCACTACTACACGGAATGTAAACTTGGCTACACAGGAACTGAATTACAAAACAGAACAGGGTCTCAAATGTAGAAAACCAACTTACACTAGCTTAAGGGGAAAGGTGAGTTGGGGTGCTGCATGAAACCAGAGATTGAAATTAGCACAGATACCGTTCCATAAGCCAAATATGTAATAGACAAGAGCTACTCCTTGCTCAACGAAGTGGACTCAACACCCCATATTAAACGCCTAAGAATATACCTGACTAGAAATAATCTTAAAACCTACGGATTTATATGTCTCCGAAAGACAATCAAGCGTGTGTACAGCGGCATAAACGCAGCAGTGATAGGATTGGTGAGGTTCGGTGAGCAAATGCAGACCCTTTGAAGTCATATTGCATGGTACCCATTCCATGGGTCTCAACTCTCCAGGTTTAAGGGATTCTTCCTTCAGCTAAAACATGCATGTGGAACCCAGAGTATGATCCACCGTGTGATCGGGAAACGTGTTCAAATGTGTCTCAGTTTTCGTCCCCTGGTACTCGGGTGCAAACTCCAGACACTTTACTAACACTCTCCCCACTTGGAGAGTCAGTGCCTTTAAACTCCTGTTTGGCCCAGTTTGCAATTTCTGCGGAAAATGTACAGGAATGGGGAGAACCAATGAGAGACTAGCTGGGGGTGTCTGGACGGGCAAATTTAACTCTCATTTCCCACCAGGAAGAGGAATTAACCAAAGGCTCAGCGTGCCGTGCCGGAACCACACTAGGGCCTGAAGCAATCCTGCGGTGTTGCGGCCAGCTCACAAGAAAGCGAGTTGAAGAAAGGAGCTCAGGGGCACTGTAATTCACAAACCTGCAGAGTTATAAATGACAGCTATCGTCCAAAAATATATTGAAGTAAGGCTGCCAAGAGGACTTGAAAGCGGGGCAGAATTGCAGGAAACCGATTTCAGGAGGTAGACGGGAATTGCATGTAAAGCATAGGAAAAGAGGCAGAACGTCCACAATGATGCACTTGGCCAAAAAGGGCGTATGCGTTTTTTCCTGAATATATTCAGGAAAAAACGCATACGCCCTTTTTGGCCAACCAAGCAAGCTTGCAAAGGAAATCTGCACTACAATGAAGTCTCACTGCCCCCCGGTCAAAAGGGCCATCTGAAAACAGTGTAAAATCCAGAAAGGCAAGACAGGACATGGAGAATTGGGAGCCTTGTTATGCTGATGGGCGGGATGTAAATTGCCAACAGCCACTCTGGAGAAGTGTATGCTGTTTCCTGAAACATCTAAAAAACAAAGCAACAGAGCCTAGGGCACTTCCACTTATGGTCCTATAGCTTAGGGAAATTAAAATCAAAAAGACACAGCCACCCCAAAGGTTGGGACGGCTCTGTTTACAAGAACCTCGTTTACGGTACAAGTTCAATATCACAGAAAGCGAAAAATGGATAAAGAAGTTGTGGTACTTACGTACAATGCAATATCACTCAGCAATGAAATCTATGTCATCAGGCCCGTAGCAGCATAATGAGTGGATTAAGGTACGATGATTGTAAGTGAAATAAGTCACACAGAAAAAGAAACATCATAAGATATCACTACTACACGGAATGTAAACTTGGCTACACAGGAACTGAATTACAAAACAGAACAGGGTCTCAAATGTAGAAAACCAACTTACGCTAGCTTAAGGGGAAAGGTGAGTTGGGGTGCTGCATGAAACCAGAGATTGAAATTAGCACAGATACCGTTCCATAAGCCAAATATGTAATAGACAAGAGCTACTCCTTGCTGAACGAAGTGGACTCAACACCCCATATTAAACGCCTAAGAATATACCTGACTAGAAATAATCTTAAAACCTACGGATTTATATGTCTCCGAAAGACAATCAAGCGTGTGTACAGCAGCATAAACGCAGCAGTGATAGGATTGGTGAGGTTCGGTGAGCAAATGCAGACCCTTTGAAGTCATATTGCATGGTACCCATTCCATGGGTCTCAACTCTCCAGGTTTAAGGGATTCTTCCTTCAGCTAAAACATGCATGTGGAACCCAGAGTATGATCCACCGTGTGATCGGGAAACGTGTTCAAATGTGTCTCAGTTTTCGTCCCCTGGTACTCGGGTGCAAACTCCAGACGCTTTACTAACACTCTCCCCACTTGGAGAGTCAGTGCCTTTAACCTCCTGTTTGGCCCAGTTTGCAATTTCTGCGGAAAATGTACAGGAATAGGGAGAACCAATGAGAGACTAGCT
The DNA here is from genome assembly GCF_964270905.1 of Leucopleurus acutus. Taxonomy (NCBI): domain Eukaryota; kingdom Metazoa; phylum Chordata; class Mammalia; order Artiodactyla; family Delphinidae; genus Leucopleurus; species Leucopleurus acutus. Next base: position 124,538 of record NW_028138981.1, read on the forward strand.
GGGGGTGTCTGGACGGGCAAATTTAACTCTCATTTCCCACCAGGAAGAGGAATTAACCAAAGGCTCAGCGTGCCGTGCCGGAACCACACTAGGGCCTGAAGCAATCCTGCGGTGTTGCGGCCAGCTCACAAGAAAGCGAGTTGAAGAAAGGAGCTCAGGGGCACTGTAATTCACAAACCTGCAGAGTTATAAATGACAGCTATCGTCCAAAAATATATTGAAGTAAGGCTGCCAAGAGGACTTGAAAGCGGGGCAGAATTGCAGGAAACCGATTTCAGGAGGTAGACGGGAATTGCATGTAAAGCATAGGAAAAGAGGCAGAACGTCCACAATGATGCACTTGGCCAAAAAGGGCGTATGCGTTTTTTCCTGAATATATTCAGGAAAAAACGCATACGCCCTTTTTGGCCAACCAAGCAAGCTTGCAAAGGAAATCTGCACTACAATGAAGTCTCACTGCCCCCCGGTCAAAAGGGCCATCTGAAAAAAGTGTAAAATCCAGAAAGGCAAGACAGGACATGGAGAATTGGGAGCCTTGTTATGCTGATGGGCGGGATGTAAATTGCCAACAGCCACTCTGGAGAAGTGTATGCTGTTTCCTGAAACATCTAAAAAACAAAGCAACAGAGCCTAGGGCACTTCCACTTATGGTCCTATAGCTTAGGGAAATTAAAATCAAAAAGACACAGCCACCCCAAAGGTTGGGACGGCTCTGTTTACAAGAACCTCGTTTACGGTACAAGTTCAATATCACAGAAAGCGAAAAATGGATAAAGAAGTTGTGGTACTTACGTACAATGCAATATCACTCAGCAATGAAATCTATGTCATCAGGCCCGTAGCAGCATAATGAGTGGATTAAGGTACGATGATTGTAAGTGAAATAAGTCACACAGAAAAAGAAACATCATAAGATATCACTACTACACGGAATGTAAACTTGGCTACACAGGAACTGAATTACAAAACAGAACAGGGTCTCAAATGTAGAAAACCAACTTACACTAGCTTAAGGGGAAAGGTGAGTTGCGGTGCTGCATGAAACCAGAGATTGAAATTAGCACAGATACCGTTCCATAAGCCAAATATGTAATAGACAAGAGCTACTCCTTGCTCAACGAAGTGGACTCAACACCCCATATTAAACGCCTAAGAATATACCTGACTAGAAATAATCTTAAAACCTACGGATTTATATGTCTCCGAAAGACAATCAAGCGTGTGTACAGCGGCATAAACGCAGCAGTGATAGGATTGGTGAGGTTCGGTGAGCAAATGCAGACCCTTTGAAGTCATATTGCATGGTACCCATTCCATGGGTCTCAACTCTCCAGGTTTAAGGGATTCTTCCTTCAGCTAAAACATGCATGTGGAACCCAGAGTATGATCCACCGTGTGATCGGGAAACGTGTTCAAATGTGTCTCAGTTTTCGTCCCCTGGTACTCGGGTGCAAACTCCAGACGCTTTACTAACACTCTCCCCACTTGGAGAGTCAGTGCCTTTAACCTCCTGTTTGGCCCAGTTTGCAATTTCTGCGGAAAATGTACAGGAATGGGGAGAACCAATGAGAGACTACCTGGGGGTGTCTGGACGGGCAAATTTAACTCTCATTTCCCACCAGGAAGAGGAATTAACCAAAGGCTCAGCGTGCCGTGCCGGAACCACACTAGGGCCTGAAGCAATCCTGCGGTGTTGCGGCCAGCTCACAAGAAAGCGAGTTGAAGAAAGGAGCTCAGGGGCACTGTAATTCACAAACCTGCAGAGTTATAAATGACAGCTATCGTCCAAAAATATATTGAAGTAAGGCTGCCAAGAGGACTTGAAAGCGGGGCAGAATTGCAGGAAACCGATTTCAGGAGGTAGACGGGAATTGCATGTAAAGCATAGGAAAAGAGGCAGAACGTCCACAATGATGCACTTGGCCAAAAAGGGCGTATGCGTTTTTTCCTGAATATATTCAGGAAAAAACGCATACGCCCTTTTTGGCCAACCAAGCAAGCTTGCAAAGGAAATCTGCACTACAATGAAGTCTCACTGCCCCCCGGTCAAAAGGGCCATCTGAAAAAAGTGTAAAATCCAGAAAGGCAAGACAGGACATGGAGAATTGGGAGCCTTGTTATGCTGATGGGCGGGATGTAAATTGCCAACAGCCACTCTGGAGAAGTGTATGCTGTTTCCTGAAACATCTAAAAAACAAAGCAACAGAGCCTAGGGCACTTCCACTTATGTTCCTATAGCTTAGGGAAATTAAAATCAAAAAGACACAGCCACCCCAAAGTTTGGGACGGCTCTGTTTACAAGAACCTCGTTTACGGTACAAGTTCAATATCACAGAAAGCGAAAAATGGATAAAGAAGTTGTGGTACTTACGTACAATGCAATATCACTCAGCAATGAAATCTATGTCATCAGGCCCGTAGCAGCATAATGAGTGGATTAAGGTACGATGATTGTAAGTGAAATAAGTCACACAGAAAAAGAAACATCATAAGATATCACTACTACACGGAATGTAAACTTGGCTACACAGGAACTGAATTACAAAACAGAACAGGGTCTCAAATGTAGAAAACCAACTTACGCTAGCTTAAGGGGAAAGGTGAGTTGGGGTGCTGCATGAAACCAGAGATTGAAATTAGCACAGATACCGTTCCATAAGCCAAATATGTAATAGACAAGAGCTACTCCTTGCTCAACGAAGTGGACTCAACACCCCATATTAAACGCCTAAGAATATACCTGACTAGAAATAATCTTAAAACCTACGGATTTATATGTCTCCGAAAGACAATCAAGCGTGTGTACAGCGGCATAAACGCAGCAGTGATAGGATTGGTGAGGTTCGGTGAGCAAATGCAGACCCTTTGAAGTCATATTGCATGGTACCCATTCCATGGGTCTCAACTCTCCAGGTTTAAGGGATTCTTCCTTCAGCTAAAACATGCATGTGGAACCCAGAGTATGATCCACCGTGTGATCGGGAAACGTGTTCAAATGTGTCTCAGTTTTCGTCCCCTGGTACTCGGGTGCAAACTCCAGACGCTTTACTAACACTCTCCCCACTTGGAGAGTCAGTGCCTTTAACCTCCTGTTTGGCCCAGTTTGCAATTTCTGCGGAAAATGTACAGGAATAGGGAGAACCAATGAGAGACTAGCTGGGGGTGTCTGGACGGGCAAATTTAACTCTCATTTCCCACCAGGAAGAGGAATTAACCAAAGGCTCAGCGTGCCGTGCCGGAACCACACTAGGGCCTGAAGCAATCCTGCGGTGTTGCGGCCAGCTCACAAGAAAGCGAGTTGAAGAAAGGAGCTCAGGGGCACTGTAATTCACAAACCTGCAGAGTTATAAATGACAGCTATCGTCCAAAAATATATTGAAGTAAGGCTGCCAAGAGGACTTGAAAGCGGGGCAGAATTGCAGGAAACCGATTTCAGGAGGTAGACGGGAATTGCATGTAAAGCATAGGAAAAGAGGCAGAACGTCCACAATGATGCACTTGGCCAAAAAGGGCGTATGCGTTTTTTCCTGAATATATTCAGGAAAAAACGCATACGCCCTTTTTGGCCAACCAAGCAAGCTTGCAAAGGAAATCTGCACTACAATGAAGTCTCACTGCCCCCCGGTCAAAAGGGCCATCTGAAAAAAGTGTAAAATCCAGAAAGGCAAGACAGGACATGGAGAATTGGGAGCCTTGTTATGCTGATGGGCGGGATGTAAATTGCCAACAGCCACTCTGGAGAAGTGTATGGTGTTTCCTGAAACATCTAAAAAACAAAGCAACAGAGCCTAGGGCACTTCCACTTATGGTCCTATAGCTTAGGGAAATTAAAATCAAAAAGACACAGCCACCCCAAAGTTTGGGACGGCTCTGTTTACAAGAACCTCATTTATGGTACAAGTTCAATATCACAGAAAGCGAAAAATGGATAAAGAAGTTGTGGTACTTACGTACAATGCAATATCACTCAGCAATGAAATCTATGTCATCAGGCCCGTAGCAGCATAATGAGTGGATTAAGGTACGATGATTGTAAGTGAAATAAGTCACACAGAAAAAGAAACATCATAAGATATCACTACTACACGGAATGTAAACTTGGCTACACAGGAACTGAATTACAAAACAGAACAGGGTCTCAAATGTAGAAAACCAACTTACGCTAGCTTAAGGGGAAAGGTGAGTTGGGGTGCTGCATGAAACCAGAGATTGAAATTAGCACAGATACCGTTCCATAAGCCAAATATGTAATAGACAAGAGCTACTCCTTGCTGAACGAAGTGGACTCAACACCCCATATTAAACGCCTAAGAATATACCTGACTAGAAATAATCTTAAAACCTACGGATTTATATGTCTCCGAAAGACAATCAAGCGTGTGTACAGCAGCATAAACGCAGCAGTGATAGGATTGGTGAGGTTCGGTGAGCAAATGCAGACCCTTTGAAGTCATATTGCATGGTACCCATTCCATGGGTCTCAACTCTCCAGGTTTAAGGGATTCTTCCTTCAGCTAAAACATGCATGTGGAACCCAGAGTATGATCCACCGTGTGATCGGGAAACGTGTTCAAATGTGTCTCAGTTTTCGTCCCCTGGTACTCGGGTGCAAACTCCAGACGCTTTACTAACACTCTCCCCACTTGGAGAGTCAGTGCCTTTAACCTCCTGTTTGGCCCAGTTTGCAATTTCTGCGGAAAATGTACAGGAATAGGGAGAACCAATGAGAGACTAGCTGGGGGTGTCTGGACGGGCAAATTTAACTCTCATTTCCCACCAGGAAGAGGAATTAACCAAAGGCTCAGCGTGCCGTGCCGGAACCACACTAGGGCCTGAAGCAATCCTGCGGTGTTGCGGCCAGCTCACAAGAAAGCGAGTTGAAGAAAGGAGCTCAGGGGCACTGTAATTCACAAACCTGCAGAGTTATAAATGACAGCTATCGTCCAAAAATATATTGAAGTAAGGCTGCCAAGAGGACTTGAAAGCGGGGCAGAATTGCAGGAAACCGATTTCAGGAGGTAGACGGGAATTGCATGTAAAGCATAGGAAAAGAGGCAGAACGTCCACAATGATGCACTTGGCCAAAAAGGGCGTATGCGTTTTTTCCTGAATATATTCAGGAAAAAACGCATACGCCCTTTTTGGCCAACCAAGCAAGCTTGCAAAGGAAATCTGCACTACAATGAAGTCTCACTGCCCCCCGGTCAAAAGGGCCATCTGAAAAAAGTGTAAAATCCAGAAAGGCAAGACAGGACATGGAGAATTGGGAGCCTTGTTATGCTGATGGGCGGGATGTAAATTGCCAACAGCCACTCTGGAGAAGTGTATGCTGTTTCCTGAAACATCTAAAAAACAAAGCAACAGAGCCTAGGGCACTTCCACTTATGGTCCTATAGCTTAGGGAAATTAAAATCAAAAAGACACAGCCACCCCAAAGTTTGGGACGGCTCTGTTTACAAGAACCTCGTTTACGGTACAAGTTCAATATCACAGAAAGCGAAAAATGGATAAAGAAGTTGTGGTACTTACGTACAATGCAATATCACTCAGCAATGAAATCTATGTCATCAGGCCCGTAGCAGCATAATGAGTGGATTAAGGTACGATGATTGTAAGTGAAATAAGTCACACAGAAAAAGAAACATCATAAGATATCACTACTACACGGAATGTAAACTTGGCTACACAGGAACTGAATTACAAAACAGAACAGGGTCTCAAATGTAGAAAACCAACTTACGCTAGCTTAAGGGGAAAGGTGAGTTGGGGTGCTGCATGAAACCAGAGATTGAAATTAGCACAGATACCGTTCCATAAGCCAAATATGTAATAGACAAGAGCTACTCCTTGCTCAACGAAGTGGACTCAACACCCCATATTAAACGCCTAAGAATATACCTGACTAGAAATAATCTTAAAACCTACGGATTTATATGTCTCCGAAAGACAATCAAGCGTGTGTACAGCGGCATAAACGCAGCAGTGATAGGATTGGTGAGGTTCGGTGAGCAAATGCAGACCCTTTGAAGTCATATTGCATGGTACCCATTCCATGGGTCTCAACTCTCCAGGTTTAAGGGATTCTTCCTTCAGCTAAAACATGCATGTGGAACCCAGAGTATGATCCACCGTGTGATCGGGAAACGTGTTCAAATGTGTCTCAGTTTTCGTCCCCTGGTACTCGGGTGCAAACTCCAGACGCTTTACTAACACTCTCCCCACTTGGAGAGTCAGTGCCTTTAACCTCCTGTTTGGCCCAGTTTGCAATTTCTGCGGAAAATGTACAGGAATAGGGAGAACCAATGAGAGACTAGCTGGGGGTGTCTGGACGGGCAAATTTAACTCTCATTTCCCACCAGGAAGAGGAATTAACCAAAGGCTCAGCGTGCCGTGCCGGAACCACACTAGGGCCTGAAGCAATCCTGCGGTGTTGCGGCCAGCTCACAAGAAAGCGAGTTGAAGAAAGGAGCTCAGGGGCACTGTAATTCACAAACCTGCAGAGTTATAAATGACAGCTATCGTCCAAAAATATATTGAAGTAAGGCTGCCAAGAGGACTTGAAAGCGGGGCAGAATTGCAGGAAACCGATTTCAGGAGGTAGACGGGAATTGCATGTAAAGCATAGGAAAAGAGGCAGAACGTCCACAATGATGCACTTGGCCAAAAAGGGCGTATGCGTTTTTTCCTGAATATATTCAGGAAAAAACGCATACGCCCTTTTTGGCCAACCAAGCAAGCTTGCAAAGGAAATCTGCACTACAATGAAGTCTCACTGCCCCCCGGTCAAAAGGGCCATCTGAAAAAAGTGTAAAATCCAGAAAGGCAAGACAGGACATGGAGAATTGGGAGCCTTGTTATGCTGATGGGCGGGATGTAAATTGCCAACAGCCACTCTGGAGAAGTGTATGGTGTTTCCTGAAACATCTAAAAAACAAAGCAACAGAGCCTAGGGCACTTCCACTTATGGTCCTATAGCTTAGGGAAATTAAAATCAAAAAGACACAGCCACCCCAAAGTTTGGGACGGCTCTGTTTACAAGAACCTCATTTATGGTACAAGTTCAATATCACAGAAAGCGAAAAATGGATAAAGAAGTTGTGGTACTTACGTACAATGCAATATCACTCAGCAATGAAATCTATGTCATCAGGCCCGTAGCAGCATAATGAGTGGATTAAGGTACGATGATTGTAAGTGAAATAAGTCACACAGAAAAAGAAACATCATAAGATATCACTACTACACGGAATGTAAACTTGGCTACACAGGAACTGAATTACAAAACAGAACAGGGTCTCAAATGTAGAAAACCAACTTACGCTAGCTTAAGGGGAAAGGTGAGTTGGGGTGCTGCATGAAACCAGAGATTGAAATTAGCACAGATACCGTTCCATAAGCCAAATATGTAATAGACAAGAGCTACTCCTTGCTCAACGAAGTGGACTCAACACCCCATATTAAACGCCTAAGAATATACCTGACTAGAAATAATCTTAAAACCTACGGATTTATATGTCTCCGAAAGACAATCAAGCGTGTGTACAGCAGCATAAACGCAGCAGTGATAGGATTGGTGAGGTTCGGTGAGCAAATGCAGACCCTTTGAAGTCATATTGCATGGTACCCATTCCATGGGTCTCAACTCTCCAGGTTTAAGGGATTCTTCCTTCAGCTAAAACATGCATGTGGAACCCAGAGTATGATCCACCGTGTGATCGGGAAACGTGTTCAAATGTGTCTCAGTTTTCGTCCCCTGGTACTCGGGTGCAAACTCCAGACGCTTTACTAACACTCTCCCCACTTGGAGAGTCAGTGCCTTTAACCTCCTGTTTGGCCCAGTTTGCAATTTCTGCGGAAAATGTACAGGAATAGGGAGAACCAATGAGAGACTAGCTGGGGGTGTCTGGACGGGCAAATTTAACTCTCATTTCCCACCAGGAAGAGGAATTAACCAAAGGCTCAGCGTGCCGTGCCGGAACCACACTAGGGCCTGAAGCAATCCTGCGGTGTTGCGGCCAGCTCACAAGAAAGCGAGTTGAAGAAAGGAGCTCAGGGGCACTGTAATTCACAAACCTGCAGAGTTATAAATGACAGCTATCGTCCAAAAATATATTGAAGTAAGGCTGCCAAGAGGACTTGAAAGCGGGGCAGAATTGCAGGAAACCGATTTCAGGAGGTAGACGGGAATTGCATGTAAAGCATAGGAAAAGAGGCAGAACGTCCACAATGATGCACTTGGCCAAAAAGGGCGTATGCGTTTTTTCCTGAATATATTCAGGAAAAAACGCATACGCCCTTTTTGGCCAACCAAGCAAGCTTGCAAAGGAAATCTGCACTACAATGAAGTCTCACTGCCCCCCGGTCAAAAGGGCCATCTGAAAAAAGTGTAAAATCCAGAAAGGCAAGACAGGACATGGAGAATTGGGAGCCTTGTTATGCTGATGGGCGGGATGTAAATTGCCAACAGCCACTCTGGAGAAGTGTATGCTGTTTCCTGAAACATCTAAAAAACAAAGCAACAGAGCCTAGGGCACTTCCACTTATGGTCCTATAGCTTAGGGAAATTAAAATCAAAAAGACACAGCCACCCCAAAGGTTGGGACGGCTCTGTTTACAAGAACCTCGTTTACGGTACAAGTTCAATATCACAGAAAGCGAAAAATGGATAAAGAAGTTGTGGTACTTACGTACAATGCAATATCACTCAGCAATGAAATCTATGTCATCAGGCCCGTAGCAGCATAATGAGTGGATTAAGGTACGATGATTGTAAGTGAAATAAGTCACACAGAAAAAGAAACATCATAAGATATCACTACTACACGGAATGTAAACTTGGCTACACAGGAACTGAATTACAAAACAGAACAGGGTCTCAAATGTAGAAAACCAACTTACGCTAGCTTAAGGGGAAAGGTGAGTTGGGGTGCTGCATGAAACCAGAGATTGAAATTAGCACAGATACCGTTCCATAAGCCAAATATGTAATAGACAAGAGCTACTCCTTGCTCAACGAAGTGGACTCAACACCCCATATTAAACGCCTAAGAATATACCTGACTAGAAATAATCTTAAAACCTACGGATTTATATGTCTCCAAAAGACAATCAAGCGTGTGTACAGCGGCATAAACGCAGCAGTGATAGGATTGGTGAGGTTCGGTGAGCAAATGCAGACCCTTTGAAGTCATATTGCATGGTACCCATTCCATGGGTCTCAACTCTCCAGGTTTAAGGGATTCTTCCTTCAGCTAAAACATGCATGTGGAACCCAGAGTATGATCCACCGTGTGATCGGGAAACGTGTTCAAATGTGTCTCAGTTTTCGTCCCCTGGTACTTGGGTGCAAACTCCAGACGCTTTACTAACACTCTCCCCACTTGGAGAGTCAGTGCCTTTAACCTCCTGTTTGGCCCAGTTTGCAATTTCTGCGGAAAATGTACAGGAATGGGGAGAACCAATGAGAGACTACCTGGGGGTGTCTGGACGGGCAAATTTAACTCTCATTTCCCACCAGGAAGAGGAATTAACCAAAGGCTCAGCATGCCGTGCCGGAACCACACTAGGGCCTGAAGCAATCCTGCGGTGTTGCGGCCAGCTCACAAGAAAGCGAGTTGAAGAAAGGAGCTCAGGGGCACTGTAATTCACAAACCTGCAGAGTTATAAATGACAGCTATCGTCCAAAAATATATTGAAGTAAGGCTGCCAAGAGGACTTGAAAGCGGGGCAGAATTGCAGGAAACCGATTTCAGGAGGTAGACGGGAATTGCATGTAAAGCATAGGAAAAGAGGCAGAACGTCCACAATGATGCACTTGGCCAAAAAGGGCGTATGCGTTTTTTCCTGAATATATTCAGGAAAAAACGCATACGCCCTTTTTGGCCAACCAAGCAAGCTTGCAAAGGAAATCTGCACTACAATGAAGTCTCACTGCCCCCCGGTCAAAAGGGCCATCTGAAAAAAGTGTAAAATCCAGAAAGGCAAGACAGGACATGGAGAATTGGGAGCCTTGTTATGCTGATGGGCGGGATGTAAATTGCCAACAGCCACTCTGGAGAAGTGTATGCTGTTTCCTGAAACATCTAAAAAACAAAGCAACAGAGCCTAGGGCACTTCCACTTATGGTCCTATAGCTTAGGGAAATTAAAATCAAAAAGACACAGCCACCCCAAAGTTTGGGACGGCTCTGTTTACAAGAACCTCGTTTACGGTACAAGTTCAATATCACAGAAAGCGAAAAATGGATAAAGAAGTTGTGGTACTTACGTACAATGCAATATCACTCAGCAATGAAATCTATGTCATCAGGCCCGTAGCAGCATAATGAGTGGATTAAGGTACGATGATTGTAAGTGAAATAAGTCACACAGAAAAAGAAACATCATAAGATATCACTACTACACGGAATGTAAACTTGGCTACACAGGAACTGAATTACAAAACAGAACAGGGTCTCAAATGTAGAAAACCAACTTACGCTAGCTTAAGGGGAAAGGTGAGTTGGGGTGCTGCATGAAACCAGAGATTGAAATTAGCACAGATACCGTTCCATAAGCCAAATATGTAATAGACAAGAGCTACTCCTTGCTCAACGAAGTGGACTCAACACCCCATATTAAACGCCTAAGAATATACCTGACTAGAAATAATCTTAAAACCTACGGATTTATATGTCTCCGAAAGACAATCAAGCGTGTGTACAGCGGCATAAACGCAGCAGTGATAGGATTGGTGAGGTTCGGTGAGCAAATGCAGACCCTTTGAAGTTATATTGCATGGTACCCATTCCATGGGTCTCAACTCTCCAGGTTTAAGGGATTCTTCCTTCAGCTAAAACATGCATGTGGAACCCAGAGTATGATCCACCGTGTGATCGGGAAACGTGTTCAAATGTGTCTCAGTTTTCGTCCCCTGGTACTCGGGTGCAAACTCCAGACGCTTTACTAACACTCTCCCCACTTGGAGAGTCAGTGCCTTTAACCTCCTGTTTGGCCCAGTTTGCAATTTCTGCGGAAAATGTACAGGAATAGGGAGAACCAATGAGAGACTAGCTGGGGGTGTCTGGACGGGCAAATTTAACTCTCATTTCCCACCAGGAAGAGGAATTAACCAAAGGCTCAGCGTGCCGTGCCGGAACCACACTAGGGCCTGAAGCAATCCTGCGGTGTTGCGGCCAGCTCACAAGAAAGCGAGTTGAAGAAAGGAGCTCAGGGGCACTGTAATTCACAAACCTGCAGAGTTATAAATGACAGCTATCGTCCAAAAATATATTGAAGTAAGGCTGCCAAGAGGACTTGAAAGCGGGGCAGAATTGCAGGAAACCGATTTCAGGAGGTAGACGGGAATTGCATGTAAAGCATAGGAAAAGAGGCAGAACGTCCACAATGATGCACTTGGCCAAAAAGGGCGTATGCGTTTTTTCCTGAATATATTCAGGAAAAAACGCATACGCCCTTTTTGGCCAACCAAGCAAGCTTGCAAAGGAAATCTGCACTACAATGAAGTCTCACTGCCCCCCGGTCAAAAGGGCCATCTGAAAAAAGTGTAAAATCCAGAAAGGCAAGACAGGACATGGAGAATTGGGAGCCTTGTTATGCTGATGGGCAGGATGTAAATTGCCAACAGCCACTCTGGAGAAGTGTATGCTGTTTCCTGAAACATCTAAAAAACAAAGCAACAGAGCCTAGGGCACTTCCACTTATGGTCCTATAGCTTAGGGAAATTAAAATCAAAAAGACACAGCCACCCCAAAGTTTGGGACGGCTCTGTTTACAAGAACCTTGTTTACGGTACAAGTTCAATATCACAGAAAGCGAAAAATGGATAAAGAAGTTGTGGTACTTACGTACAATGCAATATCACTGAGCAATGAAATCTATGTCATCAGGCCCGTAGCAGCATAATGAGTGGATGCAGGTACGATGATTCTAAGTGAAATAAGTCACACAGAAAAAGAAACATCATAAGGTATCACTACTACACGGAATGTAAACTTGGCTACACAGGAACTGAATTACAAAACAGAACAGGGTCTCAAATGTAGAAAACCAACTTATGCTTGCTTAAGGGGAAAGGTGACTCGGGGTGCTGCATAAAACCAGAGATTGAAATTAGCACAGATACCGTTCCATAAGCCAAATATGTAATAGACAAGAGCTACACCTTGCTCAATGCAGTGGACTCAACACCCCATATTAAACGCCTAAGAATATACCTGACTAGAAATAATCTTAAAACCTACGGATTTATGTGTCTCCGAAAGAGAATCAAGCGTGTGTACGGTGGCATAAACGCAGCAGTGATAGGATTGGTGAGGTTCGGTGAGCAAATGCAGACCCTTTGAAGTCATACTGCATGGTACCCATTCCATGGGTCTCAACTCTCCAGGTTTAAGGGATTCTTCCTTCAGCTGAAACATGCATGTGGAACACAGAGTATGATCCACCGTGTGATCAGGAAACGTGTTCAAATGTGTCTCAGTTTTCGTCCCCTGGTACTCGGGTGCAACATTCAAGACGCTTTACTAACACTCTCCCCACTTGGAGAGTCAGTGTCTTTAAACTCCTGTTTGGCCCAGTTTGCAATTTCTGCGGAAAATGTACAGGAATGGGGAGAACCAATGAGAGACTAGCTGGAGGTGTGTGGACGGGCAAATTTAACTTTCATTTCCCACCAGGAAGAGGAATTAACCAAAGGCTCATCGTGCCATGCCGGAACTACACTAGGGCCTGAAGCAATCCTGCGGTGTTGCGGCCAGCTCACAAGAAAGCGAGTTGAAGAAAGGAGCTCAGGGGCACTGTAATTCACAAACCTGCAGAGTTATAAATGACAGCTATTGTTCAAAAATATATTGAAGTAAGGCTGCCAAGAGGACTTGAAAGCGGGGCAGAATTGCAGGAAACCGATTTCAGGAGGTAGACGGGAATTGCATGTAAAGCATAGGAAAAGAGGCAGAACGTCCACAATGATGCACTTGGCCTAAAAGGGCGTATGCCTTTTTTCCTGAATATATTCAGGAAAAAACGCATACGCCCTTTTTGGCCAACCAAGCAAGCTTGCAAAGGAAATCTGCACTACAATGAAGTCTCGCTGCCCCCCGGTCAAAAGGGCCATCTGAAAAAAGTGTAAAATCCAGAAAGGCAGGACAGGCCATGGAGAACTGGGAGCCTTGTTATGCTGATGGGCGGGATGTAAATTGCCAACAGCCACTCTGGAGAAGTGTATGCTGTTTCCTGAAACATCTAAAAAACTAAGCAACAGAGCCTAGGGCACTTCCACTTATGGTCCTATAGCTTAGGGAAATGAAAATCAAACAGACACAGCCACCCCAAAGTTTGGGACGGCTCTGTTTACAAGAACCTCGTTTACGGTACAAGTTCAATATCACAGAAAGCGAAAAATGGATAAAGAAGTTGTGGTACTTACGTACAATGCAATATCACTGAGCAATGAAATCTATGTCATCAGGCCCGTAGCAGCATAATGAGTGGATGCAGGTACGATGATTCTAAGTGAAATAAGTCACACAGAAAAAGAAACATCATAAGGTATCACTACTACACGGAATGTAAACTTGGCTACACAGGAACTGAATTACAAAACAGAACAGGGTCTCAAATGTAGAAAACCAACTTATGCTTGCTTAAGGGGAAAGGTGACTCGGGGTGCTGCATAAAACCAGAGATTGAAATTAGCACAGATACCGTTCCATAAGCCAAATATGTAATAGACAAGAGCTACACCTTGCTCAATGCAGTGGACTCAACACCCCATATTAAACGCCTAAGAATATACCTGACTAGAAATAATCTTAAAACCTACGGATTTATTTGTCTCCGAAAGAGAATCAAGCGTGTGTACGGCGGCATAAACGCAGCAGTGATAGGATTGGTGAGGTTCGGTGAGCAAATGCAGACCCTTTGAAGTCATACTGCATGGTACCCATTCCATGGGTCTCAACTCTCCAGGTTTAAGGGATTCTTCCTTCAGCTGAAACATGCATGTGGAACACAGAGTATGATCCACCGTGTGATCAGGAAACGTGTTCAAATGTGTCTCAGTTTTCGTCCCCTGGTACTCGGGTGCAACATTCAAGACGCTTTACTAACACTCTCCCCACTTGGAGAGTCAGTGTCTTTAAACTCCTGTTTGGCCCAGTTTGCAATTTCTGCGGAAAATGTACAGGAATGGGGAGAACCAATGAGAGACTAGCTGTAGGTGTGTGGACGGGCAAATTTAACTCTCATTTCCCACCAGGAAGAGGAATTAACCAAAGGCTCAGCGTGCCATGCCGGAACTACACTAGGGCCTGAAGCAATCCTGCGGTGTTGCGGCCAGCTCACAAGAAAGCGAGTTGAAGAAAGGAGCTCAGGGGCACTGTAATTCACAAACCTGCAGAGTTATAAATGACAGCTATTGTTCAAAAATATATTGAAGTAAGGCTGCCAAGAGGACTTGAAAGCGGGGCAGAATTGCAGGAAACCGATTTCAGGAGGTAGACGGGAATTGCATGTAAAGCATAGGAAAAGAGGCAGAACGTCCACAATGATGCACTTGGCCAAAAAGGGCGTATACGTTTTTTCCTGAATATATTCAGGAAAAAACGCATACGCCCTTTTTGGCCAACCAAGCAAGCTTGCAAAGGAAATCTGCACTACAATGAAGTCTCACTGCCCCCCCGGTCAAAAGGGCCATCTGAAAAAAGTGTAAAATCCAGAAAGGCAGGACAGGCCATGGAGAACTGGGAGCCTTGTTATGCTGATGGGCGGGATGTAAATTGCCAACAGCCACTCTGGAGAAGTGTATGGTGTTTCCTGAAACATCTAAAAAACAAAGCAACAGAGCCTAGGGCACTTCCACTTATGGTCCTATAGCTTAGGGAAATTAAAATCAAAAAGACACAGCCACCCCAAAGTTTGGGACGGCTCTGTTTACAAGAACCTTGTTTACGGTACAACTTCAATATCACAGAAAGCAAAAAAATGGATAAAGAAGTTGTGGTACTTACGTACAATGCAATATCACTCAGCAATGAAATCTATGTCATCAGGCCCGTAGCAGCATAATGAGTGGATTAAGGTACGATGATTGTAAGTGAAATAAGTCACACAGAAAAAGAAACATCATAAGATATCACTACTACACGGAATGTAAACTTGGCTACACAGGAACTGAATTACAAAACAGAACAGGGTCTCAAATGTAGAAAACCAACTTACGCTAGCTTAAGGGGAAAGGTGAGTTGGGGTGCTGCATGAAACCAGAGATTGAAATTAGCACAGATACCATTCCATAAGCCAAATATGTAATAGACAAGAGCTACTCCTTGCTCAACGAAGTGGACTCAACACCCCATATTAAACGCCTAAGAATATATCTGACTAGCAAGAATATTAAAACCTACCGATTTATATGTGTCCGAAAGAGAATCAAGCGTGTGTACGGCGGCATAAACGCAGCAGTGATAGGATTGGTGAAGTTCGGTGAGCAAATGCAGACCCTTTGAAGTCATATTGCATGGTACCCATTCCATGGGTCTCAACTCTCCAGGTTTAAGGGATTCTTCGTTCAGCTAAAACATGCATGTGGAACCCAGAGTATGATCCACCGTGTGATCGGGAAACGTGTTCAAATGTGTCTCAGTTTTCGTCCCGTGGAACTCGGGTGCAACATTCCAGATGCTTTACTAACACTCTCCCCACTTGGAGAGTCAGTGCCTTTAACCTCCTGTTTGGCCCAGTTTGCAATTTCTGTGGAAAATGAACAGGAATAGGGAGAACCAAAGAGAGACTAGCTGGAGGTGTCTAGACGGGCAAATTTAACTCTCATTTCCCACCAGGAAGAGGAATTAACCAAAGGCTCAGCGTGCCGTGCCGGAACCACACTAGGGCCTGAAGCAATCCTGCGGTGTTGCGGCCAGCTCACAAGAAAGCGAGTTGAAGAAAGGAGCTCAGGGGCACTGTAATTCACAAACCTGCAGAGTTATAAATGACAGCTATCGTCTAAAAATATATTGAAGTAAGGCTGCCAAGAGGACTTGAAAGCGGGGCAGAATTGCAGGAAACCGATTTCAGGAGGTAGACGGGAATTGCATGTAAAGCATAGGAAAAGAGGCAGAACGTCCACAATGATGCACTTGGCCTAAAAGGGCGTAATCGTTTTTTCCAGGAAAAAACGCATACGGCCTTTTTGGCCAATCAAGCAAGCTTGCAAAGGAAATCTGCACTACAATGAAGTCTCGCTGCCCCCCGGTCAAAAGGGCCATATGAAAAAAGTGTAAAATCCAGAAAGGCAGGACAGGCCATGGAGAACTGGGAGCTTTGTTATGCTGGTGGGCGGGATGTAAATTGCCAACAGCCACTCTGGAGAAGTGTATGCTGTTTCCTGAAACATCTAAAAAACAAAGCAACAGAGCCTAGGGCACTTCCACTTATGGTCCTATAGCTTAGGAATATTAAAATCAAAAAGACACAGCCACCCCAAAGTTTGGGCCGGCTCTGTTTACAAGAACCTTGTTTACGGTAAAAGTTCAATATCACAGAAAGCAAAAAATGGATAAAGAAGTTGTGGTACTTACGTACAATACAATATCACTCAGCAATGAAATCTATGTCATCAGGCCCGTAGCAGCATAATGAGTGGATTAAGGTACGATGATTGTAAGTGAAATAAGTCACACAGAAAAAGAAACATCATAAGATATCACTACTACACGGAATGTAAACTTGGCTACACAGGAACTGAATTACAAAACAGAACAGGGTCTCAAATGTAGAAAACCAACTTACGCTAGCTTAAGGGGAAAGGTGAGTTGGGGTGCTGCATGAAACCAGAGATTGAAATTAGCACAGATACCGTTCCATAAGCCAAATATGTAATAGACAAGAGCTACTCCTTGCTCAACGAAGTGGACTCAACACCCCATATTAAACGCCTAAGAATATACCTGACTAGAAATAATCTTAAAACCTACGGATTTATATGTCTCCGAAAGACAATCAAGCGTGTGTACAGCGGCATAAACGCAGCAGTGATAGGATTGGTGAGGTTCGGTGAGCAAATGCAGACCCTTTGAAGTCATATTGCATGGTACCCATTCCATGGGTCTCAACTCTCCAGGTTTAAGGGATTCTTCCTTCAGCTAAAACATGCATGTGGAACCCAGAGTATGATCCACCGTGTGATCGGGAAACGTGTTCAAATGTGTCTCAGTTTTCGTCCCCTGGTACTCGGGTGCAAACTCCAGATGCTTTACTAATACTCTGCCCACTTGGAGAGTCAGTGCCTTTAACCTCCTGTTTGGCCCAGTTTGCAATTTCTGCGGAAAATGTACAGGAATAGGGAGAACCAATGAGAGACTAGCTGGGGGTGTCTGGACAGGCAAATTTAACTCTCATTTCCCACCAGGAAGAGGAATTAACCAAAGGCTCAGCGTGCCGTGCCGGAACCACACTAGGGCCTGAAGCAATCCTGCGCTGTTGCGGCCAGCTCACAAGAAAGCGAGTTGAAGAAAGGAGCTCAGGGGCACTGTAATTCACAAACCTGCAGAGTTATAAATGACAGCTATCGTCCAAAAATATATTGAAGTAAGGCTGCCAAGAGGACTTGAAAGCGGGGCAGAATTGCAGGAAACCGATTTCAGGAGGTAGACGGGAATTGCATGTAAAGCATAGGAAAAGAGGCAGAACGTCCACAATGATGCACTTGGCCAAAAAGGGCGTATGCGTTTTTTCCAGGAAAAAACGCATATGCCCTTTTTGGCCAACCAAGCAAGCTTGCAAAGGAAATCTGCACTACAATGAAGTCTCGCTGCCCCCCGGTCAAAAGGGCCATATGAAAAAAGTGTAAAATCCAGAAAGGCAGGACAGGCCATGGAGAACTGGGAGCCTTGTTATGCTGATGGGCGGGATGTAAATTGCCAACAGCCACTCTGGAGAAGTGTATGCTGTTTCCTGAAACATCTAAAAAACTAAGCAACAGAGCCTAGGGCACTTCCACTTATGGTCCTATAGCTTAGGGAAATGAAAATCAAACAGACACAGCCACCCCAAAGTTTGGGACGGCTCTGTTTACAAGAACCTCATTTACGGTACAAGTTCAATATCACAGAAAGCGAAAAATGGATAAAGAAGTTGTGGTACTTACGTACAATGCAATATCACTCAGCAATGAAATCTATGTCATCAGGCGCGTAGCAGCATAATGAGTGGATTCAGGTATGATGATTCTAAGTGAAATAAATCACACAGAAAAAGAAACACCATAAGATATCACTCCTACACGGAAGGTAAACTTGGCTACACAAGAACTGAATTACAAAACAGAACAGGGTCTCAAATGTTGAAAACCAACTTATGCTTGCTTAAGAGGAAAGGTGAGTTGGGGTGCTGCATGAAACCAGAGATTGAAATTAGAACAGATACCGTTCCATAAGCCAAATATGTAATAGACAAGAGCTACTCCTTGCTCAACGAAGTTGACTCAACACCCCATATTAAACGCCTAAGAATATATCTGACTAGCAAGAATATTAAAACCTACCGATTTATATGTGTCCGAAAGAGAATCAAGCGTGTGTACGGCGGCATAAACGCAGCAGTGATAGGATTGGTGAAGTTCGGTGAGCAAATGCAGACCCTTTGAAGTCATATTGCATGGTACCCATTCCATGGGTCTCAACTCTCCAGGTTTAAGGGATTCTTCGTTCAGCTAAAACATGCATGTGGAACCCAGAGTATGATCCACCGTGTGATCGGGAAACGTGTTCAAATGTGTCTCAGTTTTCGTCCCGTGGAACTCGGGTGCAACATTCCAGATGCTTTACTAACACTCTCCCCACTTGGAGAGTCAGTGCCTTTAACCTCCTGTTTGGCCCAGTTTGCAATTTCTGTGGAAAATGAACAGGAATAGGGAGAACCAAAGAGAGACTAGCTGGAGGTGTCTGGACGGGCAAATTTAACTCTCATTTCCCACCAGGAAGAGGAATTAACCAAAGGCTCAGCGTGCCGTGCCGGAACCACACTAGGGCCTGAAGCAATCCTGCGGTGTTGCGGCCAGCTCACAAGAAAGCGAGTTGAAGAAAGGAGCTCAGGGGCACTGTAATTCACAAACCTGCAGAGTTATAAATGACAGCTATCGTCCAAAAATATATTGAAGTAAGGCTGCCAAGAGGACTTGAAAGCGGGGCAGAATTGCAGGAAACCGATTTCAGGAGGTAGACGGGAATTGCATGTAAAGCATAGGAAAAGAGGCAGAACGTCCACAATGATGCACTTGGCTAAAAAGGGCGTATGCGTTTTTTCCTGAATATATTCAGGAAAAAACGCATACGCCCTTTTTGGCCAACCAAGCAAGCTTGCAAAGGAAATCTGCACTACAATGAAGTCTCACTGCCCCCCGGTCAAAAGCGACATCTGAAAAAAGTGTAAAATCCAGAAAGGCAGGACAGGCCATGGAGAACTGGGAGCCTTGTTATGCTGGTGGGCGGGATGTAAATTGCCAACAGCCACTCCGGAGAAGTGTATGCTGTTTCCTGAAACATCTAAAAAACAAAGCAACAGAGCCTAGGGCACTTCCACTTATGGTCCTATAGCTTAGGAATATTAAAATCAAAAAGACACAGCGACCCCAAAGTTTGGGACGGCTCTGTTTACAAGAACCTCGTTTACGGTACAAGATCAATATCACAGAAAGCGAAAAATGGATAAAGAAGTTGTGGTACTTACGTACAATGCAATATCACTCAGCAATGAAATCTATGTCATCAGGCCCGTAGCAGCATAATGAGTGGATTAAGGTACGATGATTGTAAGTGAAATAAGTCACACAGAAAAAGAAACATCATAAGATATCACTACTACACGGAATGTAAACTTGGCTACACAGGAACTGAATTACAAAACAGAACAGGGTCTCAAATGTAGAAAACCAACTTACGCTAGCTTAAGGGGAAAGGTGAGTTGGGGTGCTGCATGAAACCAGAGATTGAAATTAGCACAGATACCGTTCCATTATCCAAATATGTAATAGACAAGAGCTACTCCTTGCTCAACGAAGTGGACTCAACACCCCATATTAAACGCCTAAGAATATACCTGACTAGAAATAATCTTAAAACCTACGGATTTATATGTCTCCGAAAGACAATCAAGCGTGTGTACAGCGGCATAAACGCAGCAGTGATAGGATTGGTGAGGTTCGGTGAGCAAATGCAGACCCTTTGAAGTTATATTGCATGGTACCCATTCCATGGGTCTCAACTCTCCAGGTTTAAGGGATTCTTCCTTCAGCTAAAACATGCATGTGGAACGCAGAGTATGATCCACCGTGTGATCGGGAAACGTGTTCAAATGTGTCTCAGTTTTCGTCCCCTGGTACTCAGGTGCAAACTCCAGACGCTTTACTAACACTCTCCCCACTTGGAGAGTCAGTGCCTTTAACCTCCTGTTTGGCCCAGTTTGCAATTTCTGCGGAAAATGTACAGGAATAGGGAGAACCAATGAGAGACTAGCTGGGGGTGTCTGGACGGGCAAATTTAACTCTCATTTCCCACCAGGAAGAGGAATTAACCAAAGGCTCAGCGTGCCGTGCCGGAACCACACTAGGGCCTGAAGCAATCCTGCGGTGTTGCGGCCAGCTCACAAGAAAGCGAGTTGAAGAAAGGAGCTCAGGGGCACTGTAATTCACAAACCTGCAGAGTTATAAATGACAGCTATCGTCCAAAAATATATTGAAGTAAGGCTGCCAAGAGGACTTGAAAGCGGGGCAGAATTGCAGGAAACCGATTTCAGGAGGTAGACGGGAATTGCATGTAAAGCATAGGAAAAGAGGCAGAACGTCCACAATGATGCACTTGGCCAAAAAGGGCGTATGCGTTTTTTCCAGGAAAAAACGCATACGCCCTTTTTGGCCAACCAAGCAAGCTTGCAAAGGAAATCTGCACTACAATGAAGTCTCGCTGCCCCCCGGTCAAAAGGGCCATATGAAAAAAGTGTAAAATCCAGAAAGGCAGGACAGGCCATGGAGAACTGGGAGCCTTGTTATGCTGATGGGCGGGATGTAAATTGCCAACAGCCACTCTGGAGAAGTGTATGCTGTTTCCTGAAACATCTAAAAAACTAAGCAACAGAGCCTAGGGCACTTCCACTTATGGTCCTATAGCTTAGGGAAATTAAAATCAAAAACACACAGCCACCCCAAAGTTTGGGACGGCTCTGTTTACAAGAACCTTGTTTACGGTACAAGTTCAATATCACAGAAAGCGAAAAATGGATAAAGAAGTTGTGGTACTTACGTACAATACAATATCACTCAGCAATGAAATCTATGTCATCAGGCCCGTAGCAGCATAATGAGTGGATTAAGGTACGATGATTGTAAGTGAAATAAGTCACACAGAAAAAGAAACATCATAAGATATCACTACTACACGGAATGTAAACTTGGCTACACAGGAACTGAATTACAAAACAGAACAGGGTCTCAAATGTAGAAAACCAACTTACGCTAGCTTAAGGGGAAAGGTGAGTTGGGGTGCTGCATGAAACCAGAGATTGAAATTAGCACAGATACCGTTCCATAAGCCAAATATGTAATAGACAAGAGCTACTCCTTGCTCAACGAAGTGGACTCAACACCCCATATTAAACGCCTAAGAATATACCTGACTAGAAATAATCTTAAAACCTACGGATTTATATGTCTCCGAAAGACAATCAAGCGTGTGTACAGCGGCATAAACGCAGCAGTGATAGGATTGGTGAGGTTCGGTGAGCAAATGCAGACCCTTTGAAGTCATATTGCATGGTACCCATTCCATGGGTCTCAACTCTCCAGGTTTAAGGGATTCTTCCTTCAGCTAAAACATGCATGTGGAACGCAGAGTATGATCCACCGTGTGATCGGGAAACGTGTTCAAATGTGTCTCAGTTTTCGTCCCCTGGTACTCGGGTGCAAACTCCAGACGCTTTACTAACACTCTCCCCACTTGGAGAGTCAGTGCCTTTAACCTCCTGTTTGGCCCAGTTTGCAATTTCTGCGGAAAATGTACAGGAATAGGGAGAACCAATGAGAGACTAGCTGGGGGTGTCTGGACGGGCAAATTTAACTCTCATTTCCCACCAGGAAGAGGAATTAACCAAAGGCTCAGCGTGCCGTGCCGGAACCACACTAGGGCCTGAAGCAATCCTGCGGTGTTGCGGCCAGCTCACAAGAAAGCGAGTTGAAGAAAGGAGCTCAGGGGCACTGTAATTCACAAACCTGCAGAGTTATAAATGACAGCTATCGTCCAAAAATATATTGAAGTAAGGCTGCCAAGAGGACTTGAAAGCGGGGCAGAATTGCAGGAAACCGATTTCAGGAGGTAGACGGGAATTGCATGTAAAGGATAGGAAAAGAGGCAGAACGTCCACAATGATGCACTTGGCCAAAAAGGGCGTATGCGTTTTTTCCTGAATATATTCAGGAAAAAACGCATACGCCCTTTTTGGCCAACCAAGCAAGCTTGCAAAGGAAATCTGCACTACAATGAAGTCTCACTGCCCCCCGGTCAAAAGGGCCATCTGAAAAAAGTGTAAAATCCAGAAAGGCAGGACAGGCCATGGAGACCTGGGAGCCTTGTTAGGCTGATGGGCGGGATGTAAATTGCCAACAGCCACTCTGGAGAAGTGTATGGTGTTTCCTGAAACATCCAAAAAACAAAGCAACAGAGCCTAGGGCACTTCCACTTATGGTCCTATAGCTTAGGGAAATTAAAATCAAAAAGACACAGCCACCCCAAAGTTTGGGACGGCTCTGTTTACAAGAAACTCGTTTACAGTACAAGTTCAATATCACAGAAAGCGAAAAATGGATAAAGAAGTTGTGGTACTTACGTACAATGCAATATCACTCAGCAATGAAATCTATGTCATCAGGCCCATAGCAGCATAATGAGTGGATTCAGGTACGATGATTCTAAGTGATATAAGTCACACAGAAAAAGAAACATCATAAGATATCACTACTACACGTAATGTAAACTTGGCTACACAGGAACTGAATTACTAAACAGAACAGGGTGTCAAATGTAGAAAACCAACTTATGCTTGCTTAAGGGGAAAGGTGAGTTGGGGTGCTGCATACAACAAGAGATTGAAATTAGCACAGATACCATTCCATAAGCCAAATATGTAATAGACAAGAGCTACTCCTTGCTCAACGAAGTGGACTCAACACCCCATATTAATCGCCTAACAATATACCTGACAAGTAAGAATCTTAAAACCTATGGATTTATATGTCTCCGAAAGAGAATTAAGCGTGTGTACAGCGGCATAAACGCAGCAGTGATAGGATTGGTGAGGTTCGGTGAGCAAATGCAGACCCTTTGAAGTCATATTGCATGGTACCCATTCCATGGGTCACAACTCTCCATGTTTAAGGGATTCTTCCTTCAGCTGAAACATGCATGTGGAACCCAGAGTATGATCCACCGTGTGATCGGAAAACGTGTTCAAATGTGTCTCAGTTTACGTCCCCTGGTACTCGGGTGCAACATTCCAGACGCTTTACTAACACTCTCCCCACTTGGAGAGTCAGTGCCTTTAAACTCCTGTTTGGCCCAGTTTGCAATTTCTGTGGAAAATGAACAGGAATAGGGAGAACCAATGAGAGACTAGCTGGAGCTGTCTGGACGGGCAAATTTAACTCTCATTTCCCACCAGGAAGAGGAATTAACCAAAGGCTCAGCATGCCGTGCCGGAAACAAACTAGGGCCTGAAGCAATCCTGCGGTGTTGCGGCCAGCTCACAAGAAAGCGAGTTGAAGAAAGGAGCTCAGGGGCACTGTAATTCACAAACCTGCAGAGTTATAAATGACATGTATCTTCCAAAAATATATTGAAGTAAGGCTGCCAAGAGGAGTTGAAAGCAGGGCAGAATTGCAGGAAACCGATTTCAGGAAGTAGACTGGAATTGCATGTAAAGCATAGGAAAAGAGGCAGAACGTCCACAATGATGCACTTGGCCAAAAAGGGCGTATGCGTTTTTTCCTGAATATATTCAGGAAAAAACGCATACGCCCTTTTTGGCCAACCAAGCAAGCTTGCAAAGGAAATCTGCACTACAATGAAGTCTCACTGCCCCCCGGTCAAAAGGGCCATCTGAAAAAAGTGTAAAATCCAGAAAGGCAGGACAGGCCATGGAGAACTGGGAGCCTTGTTAGGCTGATGGGCGGGATGTAAATTACCAGCAGCCACTCTGGAGAAGTGTATGGTGTTTCCTGAAACATCCAAAAAACAAAGCAACAGAGCCTAGGGCACTTCCACTTATGGTCCTATAGCTTAGGGAAATTAAAATCAAAAAGACACAGCCACCCCAAAGTTTGGGACGGCTCTGTTTACAAGAAACTCGTTTACAGTACAAGTTCAATATCACAGAAAGCGAAAAATGGATAAAGAAGTTGTGGTACTTACGTACAATGCAATATCACTCAGCAATGAAATCTATGTCATCAGGCCCATAGCAGCATAATGAGTGGATTCAGGTACGATGATTCTAAGTGAAATAAGTCACACAGAAAAAGAAACATCATAAGATATCAGTACTACACGTAATGTAAACTTGGCTACACAGGAACTGAATTACTAAACAGAACAGGGTGTCAAATGTAGAAAACCAACTTATGCTTGCTTAAGGGGAAAGGTGAGTTGGGGTGCTGCATACAACAAGAGATTGAAATTAGCACAGATACCATTCCATAAGCCAAATATGTAATAGACAAGAGCTACTCCTTGCTCAACGAAGTGGACTCAACACCCCATATTAATCGCCTAACAATATACCTGACTAGTAAGAATCTTAAAACCTATGGATTTATATGTCTCCGAAAGAGAATCAAGCGTGTGTACAGCGGCATAAACGCAGCAGTGATAGGATTGGTGAGGTTCGGTGAGCAAATGCAGACCCTTTGAAGTCATATTGCATGGTACCCATTCCATGGGTCTCAACTCTCCATGTTTAAGGGATTCTTCTTTCAGCTAAAACATGCATGTGGAACCCAGAGTATGATCCACCGTGTGATCGGAAAACGTGTTCAAATGTGTCTCAGTTTTCGTCCCCTGCTACTCGGGTGCAACATTCCAGACGCTTTACTAACACGCTCCCCAGTTGGAGAGTAAGTGCCTTTAACCTCCTGTTTGGCCCAGTTTGCAATTTCTGTGGAAAATGAACAGGAATAGGGAGAACCAATGAGAGACTAGGTGGAGGTGTCTGGACGGGCAAATTTAACTCTCATTTCCCACCAGGAAGAGGAATTAACCAAAGGCTCAGCATGCCGTGCCGGAACCAAACTAGGGCCTGAAGCAATCCTGCAGTGTTGCGGCCAGCTCACAAGAAAGCGAGTTGAAGAAAGGAGCTCAGGGGCACTGTAATTCACAAACCTGCAGAGTTATAAATGACAGCTATCTTCCAAAAATATATTGAAGTAAGGCTGCCAAGAGGAGTTGAAAGCGGGGCAGAATTGCAGGAAACCAATTTCAGGAGGTAGACTGGAATTGCATGTAAAGCATAGGAAAAGAGGCAGAACGTCCACAATGATGCACTTGGCCAAAAAGGGCGTATGCGTTTTTTCCTGGATATATTCAGGAAAAAACGCATACGCCCTTTTTGGCCAACCAAGCAAGCTTGCAAAGGAAATCTGCACTACAATGAAGTCTCACTGCCCCCCGGTCAAAAGGGCCATCTGAAAAAAGTGTAAAATCCAGAAAGGCAGGACAGGCCATGGAGAACTGGGAGCCTTGTTATGCTGATGGGTGGGATGTAAATTACCAGCAGCCACTATGGAGAAGTGTATGGTGTTTCCTGAAACATCCAAAAAACAAAGCAACAGAGCCTAGGGCACTTCCACTTATGGTCCTATAGCTTAGGGAAATTAAAATCAAAAAAACACAGCCATCACAAAGTTTGGGACGGCTCTGTTTACAAGAACCTTGTTCACCGTACAAGTTCAATATCACAGAAAGCGAAAAATGGATAAAGAAGTTGTGGTACTTACGTACAATGCAATATCACTCAGCAATGAAATCTATGTCATCAGGCACATAGCAGCATAATGAGTGGATTCAGGTACGATGATTCTAAGTGAAATAAGTCACACAGAAAAAGAAACATCATAAGATATCACTACTACACGGAATGTAAACTTGGCTACACAGGATCTAAATTACTAAACAGAAAAGAGTGTCAAATGTAGAAAACCAACTTATGCTTGCTTAAGGGGAAAGGTGAGTTGGGGTGCTGCATACAACAAGAGATTGAAATTAGCACAGATACCATTCCATAAGCCAAATATGTAATAGACAAGAGCTACTCCTTGCTCAACGAAGTGAACTCAACACCCCATATTAAACGCCTAACAATATACCTGACTAGTAAGAATCTTAAAACCTATGGATTTATATGTCTCCGAAAGAGAATCAAGCGTGTGTACAGCGGCATAAACGCAGCAGGGATAGGATTGGTGAGGTTCGGTGAGCAAATGCAGACCCTTTGAAGTCATATTGCATGGTACCCATTCCATGGGTCTCAACTCTCCATGTTTAAGGGATTCTTCTTTCAGCTAAAACATGCATGTGGAACCCAGAGTATGATCCACCGTGTGATCGGAAAACGTGTTCAAATGTGTCTCAGTTTTCGTCCACTGCTACTCGGGTGCAACATTCCAGACGCTTTACTAACACTCTCCCCACTTGGAGAGTCAGTGCCTTTAACCTCCTGTTTGGCCCAGTTTGCAATTTCTGTGGAAAATGAACAGGAATAGGGAGAACCAATGAGAGACTAGGTGGAGGTGTCTGGACGGGCAAATTTAACTCTCATTTCCCACCAGGAAGAGGAATTAACCAAAGGCTCAGCATGCCGTGCCGGAACCAAACTAGGGCCTGAAGCAATCCTGCGGTGTTGCGGCCAGCTCACAAGAAAGCGAGTTGAAGAAAGGAGCTCAGGGGCACTGTAATTCACAAACCTGCAGAGTTATAAATGACAGCTATCTTCCAAAAATATATTGAAGTAAGGCTGCCAAGAGGAGTTGAAAGCGGGGCAGAATTGCAGGAAACCGATTTCAGGAGGTAGACTGGAATTGCATGTAAAGCATAGGAAAAGAGGCAGAACGTCCACAATGATGCACTTGGCCAAAAAGGGCGTATGCGTTTATTCAGGAAAAAACGCATACGCCCTTTTTGGCCAACCAAGCAAGCTTGCAAAGGAAATCTGCACTACAATGAAGTCTCACTGCCCCCCGGTCAAAAGGGCCATCTGAAAAAAGTGTAAAATCCAGAAAGGCAGGACAGGCCATGGAGAACTGGGAGCCTTGTTATGCTGATGGGCGGGATGTAAATTGCCAGCAGCCACTCTGGAGAAGTGTATGGTGTTTCCTGAAACATCCAAAAAACAAGGCAACAGAGCCTAGGGCACTTCCACTTATGGTCCTATAGCTTAGGGAAATTAAAATCAAAAAGACACAGCCACCCCAAAGTTTGGGACGGCTCTGTTTACAAGAACCTCGTTTACCGTACAAGTTCAATATCACAGAAAGCGAAAAATGGATACAGAAGTTGTGGTACTTACGTACAATGCAATATCAGTCAGCAATGAAATCTATGTCATCAGGCCCATAGCAGCATAATGAGTGGATTCAGGTACGATGATTCTAAGTGAAATAAGTCACACAGAAAAAGGAACATCATAAGATATCCCTAATACACGGAATGTAAACTTGGCTACACAGGAACTGAATTACAAAACAGAACAGGGTCTCAAATGTAGAAAACCAACTTATGCTTGCTTAAGGGCAAAGGTGAGTTGGGGTGCTGCATGAAACCAGAGATTGAAATTAGCACAGATACCGTTCCATAAGCCAAATATGTAATAGACAAGAGCTACTCCTTGCTCAACGAAGTGGACTCAACACCCCATATTAAACGCCTAACAATATACCTGACTAGTAAGAATCTTAAAACCTTTGAATTTATATGTCTCCGACAGAGAATCAAGCGTGTGTACAGCAGCATAAACGCAGCAGTGATAGGATTGGTGAGGTTCGGTGAGCAAATGCAGACCCTTTGAAGTCATATTGCATGGTACCCATTCCATGGGTCTCAACTCTCCAGGTTTAAGGGATTCTTCCTTCAGCTAAAACATGCATGTGGAACGGAGTGTATGATCCACCGTGTGATCGGGAAACGTGTTCAAATGTGTCTCAGTTTTCGTCCCTTGGTACTCGGGTGCAACATTCCAGACACTTTACTAACACTCTCCCCACTTGGAGAGTCAGTGCCTTTAACCTCCTGTTTGGCCCAGTTTGCAATTTCTTCGGAAGATGAACAGGAATAAGGAGAAGCAATGGGAGACTATCTGTAGGTGTCTGGACGGGCAAATTTAACTCTCATTTCCCACCAGGAAGATAAATGAACCAAAGGCTCCGCGTGCCATGCTGGAACTAGATTAGGGCCTGAGGAGATCCTGCGGTGTTGCGGCCAGCTCACAAGAAAGCGAGTTGAAGAAAGGAGCTCAGGGGCACTGTAATTCAGAAACCTGCAGAGTTATAAATGACAGCTATCATCCAAAATTATACTGAAGTAAGGCTGCGAAGAGGACTTGAATGCGGGGCAGAATTGCTGGAAACTGATTTCAGAACGTACACGGGAGTAGCTCTTAAAGCATAGGAAAAGAGACAGAACTTGGAAAATAATGCACTTGGCAAAAAAGGGCATATGTGTTTTATCCAGAGCTCTCATACCTGAGGGGAGGAGATTCCCAGCAGGCTCCAACTGCCACCTGAGGGCTCACATTGCCAAGGCAACGTGAGCATGCCAGGCAGGAGTTACCTCACAGCAGAGGTCCCACCTCACAGAAGGGTGAGAAACCCAGCCAACATCAGACTCTCACCAGAGGGTCCACATCACCAAGGGGATGGGAACCAGGCAGGAGTGTCTTCACATCAGTGGGGCCACATCATCAAAAGCTGAGGTACTCAGCACATGTGTCCTCAAACCAGAGGACCCACATCACCAAGGACCTCGGAGTGAGGCAGGCAGGAGTAGCCTCACAACACTGGGCCCATAGAATAAAAAAGTGAGGAATCCAGCAGTTGGAACCTCCCAGCAGGCGGCCCAGAGCACCGAGGCCATGGGATCCAGGCCACAGTGAACTCACAGAAGAGGGCCCATGTCATGAAACTGAGCAACCCAGCCATTGGGACCTCAGAGCAGGAGGCCCACATCCCCATGGGGATGGAATTCTGGTAGGAGTGTCCTCGCACCACTGAGAACGTATCAGAAAATTTTGGGCGACCAGCAGTTAGGGCCTGACGCCAGAGGACCCTCATCACCAAGGGAAGGAGGCTCCCAGCAGGCTCCAACTGCCACCAGAGGGCTGACGTCGCCAAGGCGATGTGTGCCAACCAGGCACGAATGACCTCACAGCAGAGGGCCCACCTCAGAGAAGTGTGACGAACCCAGTCAGGATCAGACTCGCACCAGAGGGCCCACATCACCAAATGGATTGGAACCAGGCAGGAGTGTCCTCACATGAGTAGGGCCACATCATCTAAAGGTGAGGAACCCAGAACATGTGGCTTCAAACCATAGGACACCCATCACCAAGGGGCTGGGAGTGAGGCAGGCAGGAGGAGCCTCATAACAGAGGGCCCAAAAATAAGAAAGGTGAGGAATCCAGCAGTTGGAACCTCCCAGCAGGCGGCCCAGAGCACAGAGGCTAGAGGAACCAGGCCAGAGTGAACTAACACCAGACAGCCCACATCATGAAACTGTGAGCAACCCAGACATTGGGACCTCAGAGCAGAAGGCCCACATCCCCATGGTGATGGGAACATGACAGGAGTGTCCTGGCATCACTGGGCTCACATCAGAAAACGTGGGGTGCTCAGAAGTTAGGGCCTGACGCTAGAGGGCACTCATCACCGAGAGGAGGAGGCTCCCAGCAGGCTCCAGCTGCCACCAGAGGGCCAACGTCGCCAAGGTGATGTGTGCCAGCCTGGCAGGAGTGACCTCACAGCAGAGGGCCCACCTCACAGAAGGGTGAGGAACACAGCCAGGATCAGACTCTCACCAGAGGGCCCACATCACCAAGGGGATGGGAACCAGGCAGGAATGTCCCCACACCAGTGGGACAACATCATCGAAAGGTGAGGATCCCAGCACATGTGTCCTCAAACCAGAGGAACCACATCACCAAGGGGTTCGGAATGAGGCTGGCAGGACTGGCCTCACAACACAGGGTCCATAGAATATAAAAGTTGAGGAATCAAGCAGTTGGAACCTCCCAGCAAGTGGCCCAGAGCACCGAGGCTATGGGATCCAGGCCGCAGTGAACTCACAGCAGAGGGCCCACATCATGAACCTGTGAGCAGCCCAGCTGTTGGGACCTCAGAACAGAAGGCCCACATCCCCATTGGGATGGGAACCTGGCAGGAGTGGCTTTGCACCACTTAGCACATATCAGAAAATGTTAGGAGCCCAGCAGTTAGGGCCTGACGCCAGGGGGCCCTCATAACTGAGGGGAGGAGACTCCCAGCAGGTTCCAACTGCCAACAGAGGGCCCACGTCTACAAGGTGGCATGCGCCAGGCAGGCAGTAGTGACCTCACAGCAGAGGGCCTATCTCACAGAAGGGTGAGGAACCGAGGCAGGATGAGACTCTCACCAGAGGGCCCACAACACCAAGGGGATGGGAACCAGTCAGGACTGTCCTCCCACCAGTGGGGCCACATCATCGAAAGGTGAGGAACCCAGCACATGTGGCCTCATATCAGAGGACATACATCACAAAGGGGATGGGAGTGAGGCAGGTAGGAGTAGCCTAAAAACAGAGGGCCCAAAGAATAAAAAAAGTGAGGAATCCAGCATTTGGAACCTCCCAGCAGGCGGCCGAGAGCACAGAAGCTATGGGATGCAGGCAGGAGTGAACTAACAGCAGAGAGCCCACATCATGAAACTGTGAGCAACCCAGGCATTGGGACCTCAGAGCAGAAAGCCCACATCCCCATGGGGATGGGAACCTGACAGGAGTGTCCTGGCATCACTGGGCTCACATCAGAAAACGTGGGGAGCCCAGCAGTTAGAGCCTGATGCTAGAGGGCCGTCATCACCGAGGGCAGGAGGCTCCCAGCAGGTTCCATGTGCCAACAGAGGGCCCACATCGCCAAGGTGATGTGTGCAAGTCAGGCAGGATTGACCTCACAGCAGAGGGCCTACCTCACAGAAGAGTGAGGAACCCAGCCAGGATAAGACTGTCACCAGAAGGCCCACATCACCAAGGGGATGGGAACCAGGCAGGAGTGTCCTCACACCAGTGGGGCCACATCATTGAAAGTTGCCTAACCCAGCACATGTGGCCTCAAACCAGAAGACCCACATCACGAAGGGGTTACGAGTGAGGCAGGCAGGAGGAGCATCACAACACAGGACCCATAGAATACAAAAGTTGAGGAATCGAGCAGTTGGAACCTCCCAGCAGGCAGCCAAGACCACAGAGGCTATGGGATCCAGGCCACAGTGAACTAACACCAGAGAGCCCACATCATGAAATTGTGATCAACCCAGCCGTTGGAACCTCAGAGCAGAAGGCCCACATCCCCATGGGGATGGGAACCTAAGAGGAGTGCTTGAGCAACACTGGGCTCACTAAGAAAAGTTGGGGAGCCCAGCAGTTAGGGCCTGACGTCAGAGGGCCCTCATCACAGAGCTGAGGAGGCTCCCAGCAGGGTCCAATTGCCACCAGAGGGCTCATGTCAACAAGGCGAGGTGAGCAACCCAGGCAAGAGTTACCTGATAGTAGAGGGCCCACCTCACAGATGGGTGAGGAACCCAGCCAGGATCAGACTCTCACCAGAGGGCCCACATCACAAAGGGGATGGGACCCAGTCAGGATTATCCTCACACCAGTGGGGCCTCATCATCTTAAGGTGAGGAACCCAGCACATGTGTCCTCAAACCAGAGGACCCACATCACCAAGGGCCTTGGAGTGAGGCAGGCAGGAGTAGCCTCACAACACAGGGCACATAATATAAAAAACGTGAGGATTCCAGCATTTAGACCTTCCAGCAGGCGGCCCAGAACACCGAGGCTATGGGATCCAGGCCACAGTGAACTCACAGCAGAGGGCCCACATCACAAAACTGTGAGCAACCCAGGAGTTGAGACCTCAGCGCAGAAGGACCACATCCCCATGGGAATGGGAACCTGGCTGGAGTGTCCTCGCACCACTGGGCGCACATCAGAAAATGTGGGGAGCCCACCATTTAGGGCCTGACGCCAGAGGGCCGTCATCACCGAGAGGAGGAGGCGCCCTGCACGCTCCAACTGCCACCAGAGGGCTCACGTCTCCAAGGTGACGTGTGCCAGCCAGGCAGGAGTGACCTCACAGCAGAGGGCCTACCTCACAGAACGCTGAGGAAACCAGCCAGGATTAGACTCTCGCCAGAGGGCCCACCTCACCAAGGGGATGGGAACCAGGCAGGAGTGTCCTCACACGAGTGGGGTCACATCATCGAAAGGTGAGGAACGCAGCACATGTGGCCTCAAGCCATAGGACAGTCATCACCAAGGGGCTGGCAGTGAGGCAGGCAGGAGGAGCCTCACAACAGAGGGCACATAGAATAAAAAAGTTGAGGAATCCAGCAGTTGGAACCTCCCAGCAGGCGGCTCAGAGCACCGATGATAAGGGATCCTTGCCGGAGTGAACTCACAGCAGAGGGCCCACATCATGGTACTGTGAGCAAGCCAGCCGTTTTGACCTCAGAGCAGAAGGCCCATATCGCCATGGGGATGGGAACCTGGCAAGAGTCTCCTCACTCACTTGGCGCACATCAGAAAATGTGGGGAGCCCAGCAGTTATGGCCTAAGGCAAGAGGGCCCTCATCACCGAGGGGAGGAGGATCCCAGCACACTCCAACTGCCACCAGAGGGCCCACGTCGCCAAGGTGACCTGTGCCAGACAGGCATGATTGACCTCACAGCAGAGGGCCCACCTCACAGAAGGGTGAGGAACCCAGCCAGGATCAGACTCTCACCTGAGGGCCCACATCAGCAAGGGGATGGGAACCAGTCAGGACTGTCTTCCCTCCAGTGGGGTCACATCATCGAAAGGTGCGGAACCCAGCACATGTGGCCTCAAATCAGAGGACACATATCACAAAGGGAATGGGAGTGAGGCAGGCAGGAGTAGCCTAAAAACAGAGGGCCCAAAGAATAAGAAAGGTGAGGAATCCAGCAGTTGGAACCTCCCAGCAGGCGGTCCAGAGCACAGAAGCTATGGGAT
Organism: Leucopleurus acutus; assembly: GCF_964270905.1. Classification (NCBI taxonomy): domain Eukaryota; kingdom Metazoa; phylum Chordata; class Mammalia; order Artiodactyla; family Delphinidae; genus Leucopleurus; species Leucopleurus acutus. The sequence goes on from NW_028138981.1 coordinate 157,849, forward strand.
GCAGGCAGGAGTGAACTAACAGCAGAGAGCCCACATCATGAAACTGTGAGCAACCCAGGCTTTGGGACCTCAGAGCAGAAGGCCCACACCCCAATGGGGATGTGAACCTGGCTGGAGTGTCCTCGCACCACTGGGCACACATCACAAAATGTGGGGAGCCCAGCAGTTAGGGCCTGATGCCAGAGGGCCCTCATCACCGAGGAGAGGAGGCTCCCAGCAGGCTCCAAGTGCCACCAGAGGGCTCATGTCCACAAGGCGAGGTGAGCAAGCCAGGCAAGAGTGACCTCACATCAGACGGCCTACCTCACAGATGGGTGAGGAACCCAGCCAGGATCAGACTCTCAACAGAGGGCCCACATCACCAAGGGGATGTGAACCAGGCAGGAGTCTCCTAAGACCATTGGTCCCACATCATCGAAAGGTGAGGAACCCAGCACATGTGGCCTCAAACCAGACGACACACATCACGAAGGGGCTGGGAGTGAGGCAGGCAGGAGGATCCTCACAACAGAGGGCCCAAAAATTTAAAAAAGTGAGGAATCCAGCAGTTGGAACCTCCCAGCAGGCGGCCAAGAGCACAGAGGCTATGGGATCCAGGCTTCTGTGAACTAACACCAGAGAGCCCACATCATGAAAATGTGAACAACCCAGCCGTTGGGACCTCAGAGCAGAAGGCCCACATCCCCATGGAGATGGGATCCTAAGAGGAGTGCCAAAGCATCACTGGGCTCACTAAGAAAAGTTGGTGAGCCCAGCAGTCAGGGCCTGATGCAAGAGGGCCCTCATCACCGGGGGGAAGAGATTCCCAGCACGCTCCAACTGCCACCACACGGCTGACTTCAACAAGGCAATGTGTGCCAGCCATGCAGGAGTGACCTATCAGCAGAGGGTCTCCCTCACAGGTGGGTGAGGAACAAAGCCAGGAACAGACTCTCACCAGGGGGTCCACATAACCACGTGGATGAGAACCAAGCAGGAGTGTCCTCACACTAGTGGGGCCACATCATCGAAAGGTGAGGAACCCAGCAAAAGTGGCCACAAACCAGAGGACCCACATCACCAAGGGGTTGAGAGTGAGGTAGGTGTCTGGACGGGCATATTTAACACTCATTTCCCACCAGGAAGAGGAATTAACCAAAGGCTCAGCGTGCCCTGCCAGAAGCAGATTAGGGCCTGAAGCAGCCTTGCGGGTTTGCGGCCAGCTCACAAGAAAGCGAGTTGAAGAAAGGAGCTCAGGGGCCCTGTAATTCACAAACCTGCAGAGTTATAAATGACAGATAACGTCCAAAAATATATTGAAGTAAGGCTGCGAAGAGGACTTGAAAGCGGGGCAGAATTGCAGGAAACCGATTTCAGGAGGTAGACTGGATTTGCATTTAAAGCATAGGAAAAGAGGCAGAACATCGACAATGATGCACTTGGCAACAAAGGGCGTATGAGTTTGTTCCTGAATATATTCAGGAACAAACACATACGCCCTTTTTGGCAAACCAAGCAAGCTTGCAATGGAAATCCGAACTACTATGAAGTGTCACTTCCCCCCGGTCTAAAGGGCCATCTGAGAAAAGTGTAAAATCCAGAAAGGCAAGACAGGCCATGGGGAAAAAGGAGCCTTGTTATGCTGATGGGCGGGATGTACATTGCCAACAGCCACTCTGGAGAAGTGTATGGTGTTTCCTGATACATCTGAAAAACAAAGCAACAGAGTCTAGGGCATTTCCACTTATGGTCCTATAGCTTAGGGAAATTAAAATCAAAAAGACACAGCCACCCCAAAATTTACAACGGCTCTGTTTACAGGAGCCTCTTCTACAGTACAAGTTAAATATCCCAGAGAACAAATAATTGATAAAGAAGTTGCGGTACTTATGTACAACAGAATACCACTCAGCAATGAAATCTGTGTCACCAGGCCTGTACCAGCATAATGAGTGGATTGAGGCATGATGATTCTAAGTGAAATAAGTCACACAGAAAAAGAAACATCATAAGGTATCACTAATGCACGGAATGTAAACTTGGCTACACATGAACTGAATTACAAAACAGAACAGGGTCTCAAGTTTAGAAAACCAACTTATGCTTGCTTAAGGGGAAAGGTGAGTTGGGGTGCTGCATAAAACCAGAGTTTGAAATTAGCACAGATACCGTTCCATAAGCCAAATATGTAATAGACAAGACCTACCCCTTGCTCAACGAAATGGACTCAACAATGAGGTATCACCTCACACCTGTTAGAATGGGCATCATCTGAAAATCTACAAACAACAAATGCTGGAAAGGGTGTGGAGAAAAGGAAGCCTCTTCCACTATTGTTGGGAATATAAATTGATACAGTCACTATGGAGAACAATATGGAGTTTCTTAAGAAACTAATAATAGAATTACCATATGATACAGCAATCCCAGGACTGGACATATACCCAGACAAAACCATAAATCAAAAAGAGACATTCACCGCAATGTTCATTGCATCACTATTTACAATATCGAGGTAATGGAAGCAACCTAAATGCCCACAGACAGACGAATGCATAAAGATGTGGTACATATATAAAATGGAATATTACTAAGCCATGAAAGGAATGAAATTGGGTCATTTGTAGAGACGTCGATGGATCTAGAGACTGTCATACAGAGTGAAGTAAGTCAGAAAGAGAAAAACAAATCTTGTATATTCATGCATATATGTGGAACCTAGAAAAACTGTACAGATTAACCGTTTTGCAAGGCATAAATAGAGCAACAGATGTAGACAACAATCGTATGGACAACAAGGGGGGAAAGCTCTTGGAGGGGTGGTGGTGGGAGGAGTTGAGAGATTGGGATTGGCATGTAAACATTTATATGTATAAAATAGATAACCAATGAGAACCTGCTGTATAAAAATATAAAATAAAATTCAAAATTAAAAAGAAATAAAATTTAAAAAATAAAACAGAAAAAACAATTATTCCCTTCACATACATGTATTTATATGAATAAATTATTTCCATGCTTATATCTGTAAATACAAAAAAGAGGAATAAAATCTACCTTGAACCAAAAACGAAAAAGAGAAAAAAAAAAACAGAACCCACCAGTTACTCAGAGGAAAACCGTATCAGGGCACTTGCTCCAGTTGTAAACAATTCTGAAGTTGGTCAGTGGTGGGGAATCGTCTCCCATTCAGCCAGCAGCCCCCACACAACAAGCGTCCTCATTGCAAAGCTGGGGCACCGTGCCGAGGCATCTGTGAGTAAACGTGAGCTGAACCCCAGGCCAGTTGCTGCTGAACTGTTCCCGCCCTTCCCAGGTAAAACACCTGAATATATACAAGGACTTGAAAGCCTAGAGGAAGGGCCATGGAGCCACACGAGTGACAGCATGCCAGCTGACTTGGTGCCTGCAGGCCAGCCAGGATGGTCCTGGCCCTGGGTGCTCTTCTGGAAGATTTCCATTTCCCTGCCTGAGATACCCGTCCTGTCCCTGCCCCCACTGCTTTTTTCCTTCCTCACCTCTGCCCAGGGAGAAATTCCAGCAGCAGGTATGGGTGACACATCCTCTTCTTTAGCAGGTGGCAGCCTGGCAACTGCTGCAGAAAGTCCAGCAGAGCCCCACTCACACTGGGCCACCCACAAAGCCGTGGCCTCTCACTCCCTCCCACCAGCCCAGCCCCGAGACTGCTGACAGGGCAGAGAAAATGGCGTCAGGCACAGCTGCAGGGGCTTTTGCTGCCTGGAGTGGTATTTATATTGATCTCAACCCAGGCACACCTGGGGAGGGCTGGCCGGCATGGTAAGGCTGCCCAGGTCAGCCAATCATCACCCCTCAGGGGCTCACAGTTGCAGAAAATGGAACTTGCTGAACCGGCCAGGTCCAAGGAACAGGTGTGGGCTCCTGAGAGTCAGGATAGACAAGGGGCTGCAGCTTTGGCTTGTTTTCTAATCATTTTATCTGGCCCATGAGTGGGAGACAACTTCAAGAAAACCCTCTCCTAATGAGAGGAACCCAGGAGTCAGGGAGAGGAGGGGTGGGTGGTGGTTGGAGACAGAGGCCTGGTGCCCTGGGTACAGTGGAAGTCTCTGGAAGACCAGGTGGAGGGAGGCCACACAGAGTGATGCCCAGGGTCACAGACCTGTCGGAGCTGCTGTTTGTTAGTTCAAGTCCTGCTCTGAGGTGCTCTGTGTCAGCTCTGAGCGACAGGTGAGCTGGGGGTGCTCTTCAATGAGGGCTATGTGCACGGTTCCTGTGTGCCCAGCCCTGCCACGGTACCTGCAAGGGTAGCTCTGTATCCTGGGAGGGGCCTGACCATGAGAGCCCCGTGGGCTGGGTTGGGGGTGGGGTACCTGCCCAGGAGAGCTCCATATCCTGGGATTGGCCTGACCACGAGAGCCCCATGGGCTGCTGGGGACCTGGTAAAGGATGTCAGGACAGTCAGTGAAGCCACCGAGGATATACCTCCAGTTGCTCCTGATCCCTACACCCTGCTGGTCATTCTACCAACCACCAGGACATGGTATTCTGTATTAGTCTTCAATGATGCCTTCTTTTGTATTCCATTAGTCCCAGAGTCACAAGAAATTTTGGTTTGTGAGTGGCAGGACTCAACATACAACTAAAACAATACTTCCGGGCCGTCTTGCCCCAAGGGTTCAAAAATTCCCACACCATCTTTGGGGAAAGCTTAGCTAACGACCGAAAAGTTCTACCTCTGGAAAAGGAAACCCTCCTTCAATATGCAGATGACATTCTGATCGCCAGCCCTACTAAGGAGGCCTCTGAACTACCAAGCCAATAAAGGATAGAAGTTGTCCAAGAAAAAGCTCAAATATCACAGACTGCAGTGACCTGCCTGGGCTTCATTCTCACACAAGGTCAGAGAAGCCCATCCCAGGAAAGGGAAGAAACCATTTGCAGCCTTACCCCTTTCTAAAACTAGAAGACAGCTTAGGGGTTCCTGGGGAGGCCAGGGTTTGCTGCTTCTGGATCCCTAACTACAGTCTACTAGCTGGGCCTCTATATGAAACACTGAAAGGAAAAGATGATGATCCTTTTGAACAGAATCCAGAAGTGGCCTTTCAAGAATGGAAAGAGCAGTCAATTCAGACCCTTGCCCTGGAACTCCCTAATTGAGCTAAACCCTTTGACCTTTCCATTCCCGGTGAAAGGTGAATCGCCATTGGAGAATTAGTGCAAAAACTGGGACCACTTGAAATGGAACAACGCAAGAATGCCATCCAGGTAGGATAAACTACAGTCACCAAGGGGCTTGGCCCACTGCCACATCTGGCCAAGATACTGGCGGTATCTAAAAACCTGGAAATCAGCAGCCCAAAAGGCCACCTCCCTCCTAAGGGAAAAGGACCCCACGTGGTGATCCTAATCACCAACCATGCCCTGAAGTTGCAGGGTTCGCTCCGTGGGCACACCGACCTCGAGTGAGGAGGCCCTCCAACTCCAACATCCAGAGAGATAACCGGGGGCAACAGGGCACCATGACGACTCGTGTGAACATCACTTGACCTGGAGTTTCTCTCATAAAACAACAATAGTGTGTCCCGAAGGAGTAGACTACTGCTTGCAGGACTTCCTGCACCCGGAGGGGAGCTAATAATCTTGGCGGGGGAACCGTATATCACACCGTCACCATAGAAAAGCCTACAGACACCGTGATGATGGTGGCCAATAAGACCGGCTGGACTCCTGTTTACTTCAAAAGGCTGTTGACTCAGTGGCCATCATGGTCCTTGATCACCACTGACCCTGGACTGTCTGGGAGTTGAGCGGGCAGGGCTCTGACACCTGGTGCTGTTTTTACGTTAATTCAGGGGCCTAATTGAAGAAAGAGCAGACTACTGGTCAGAGCATCTAGGCTGGCAGAAACGGTCAGCCTAAGGTGGCCGAACAAATGTGGGGCGGGGTGAAACCGGCCCCCACAGCGTCTCTGCACATCTCTTTCCTGGACCCTTAAAGGTCATTAGAATCTATAACACTTCCAATGCTGGTGCTCAGGCGGACGAGCAGGGAGGCAGGGGTCCTGGGGCCAATCAACGTCACCTGGAGGCTGCTGGGGAGAAGTTCTGACCCTCGTCCCCTGGTATGAGGGCTCCCAACTCAGCACTCAGCAGTTACAGAAGAAGGGTCTGCACCCTCAGCACTCCAAGAATGAGGAACGGGACAAAAGGCAGAGGAGGGGTTTGTCCCCAGCAAAGCCCATTAAAAATCCCTGGGAGATAAAAATAGAATGTGGGCAATAAAGTCAAGTCTGACCTTTTTTATCCTTTGTGCTTTGTCTAATTTCACGTGCTCCTAGGGTCCCGCATGCAGAGGTTCCACACCCGGCACTTCAGACCAGATTTCCTGGTGCAGAATGGCTGGGTCGACACCTCAGCTCCTGGGGCCCAGTGCAGACTCCGAGATATAGAGCCTGAGCTGCAGCCAACCCGGCCCTTGAGAGCTCCGCCCCCTCCCTCCCACTGACTCTGACAGGATCTCTACACAGCAGCCCAGCCCACAGCCCACGGGGTAGTGCATGCTCTCACCTCTCCATTCTCTGATGAAAATATAAAGTTTCCTTTGCTTGGGAACCAAACTCAGTCTCGATCTGTTGGCCCCAATGACACTGGGCAGGGGGACCCTTGTTGGGGTCCACTCTGGAGGATCAGTAACAGAAATTGAGACTATTGTAACTTCAGTGAACAGATGTGTGAGCCAAACTGTAGTTAACATAGAACAGTTTATAAGGCTCGGGTAAAATAAGATGTTTCTAACACTTCCATTTGATATTTCCATCACTTTATTATAAGCAAGTTCAGTGAAAAGGTTTGTCTTATTTGTCAGGTCAATATTAGAGAAATGAAGTGATTTCTTTCCAAGGATGTACATCTAATAATCTTGGTTAAAGCTTCAATCTTGTTTTAAATGCTTTTCCATTGAAAATGATACCTCTCTTTCAGCTCCCCCATTTCTGAGAAGTATAAAATCTTATAATTTATTATTACCAAAGGGGAAAGGTGGGAGGAGGGATAAATTAACAGTTTGGAATTAACACATACACACTGCTATGTATAAAATAGATCATCAACAAGGAACTACTGTATAGCACAGGGAACTACACTCAATATTGTGCAATAACCTATAAGGGGAAATAATCGGAAAAAGAATAGATATTTTTATTGACATCATCTATCAATGACAGTTAAAGTGTAACCTAAGGGAAGCCGGTGGTGAGTGCTTCTGACCCTGAAGACTTCAGTCATCTAAAGTTTGGACTCTGCCTACTTCCCAAGGCCCTTAATGAACATATGTGTAGCCGTAGCTTAAAAAACTCCCCAGTTTGGGTTTCGGGGAGACACTGATTTTGAAAAAGCCCTGGTGTTCTCCTTACATGAATGGGACTCTTCCTACTGCTAAAACATGTCTGTCACATCCAGAGGATGGTATACCGTCTGATCGGGAAGAGTTTGGAAAAGGCATCTCATCTCCTCATCTCCTGGTGCTCGGGTTCACCCCTCCAGCGTCTTTACTAACAGTCTCCCCACTTGGAGATGTCAACACTGTCAACATCCTGTTGCGTACAGTTTGGAATTTGTCCAGAGGATGAAGCGGAAGGATGAGGAACAATGAGAGACAAGTCCTAGGTGTTCAGACAGGCACATGTCACTCTAATTTCCAATCAGGAAGATGAATTGACCAAAGGCTAGGGTTGCCCATGGAAACAGTATAGGGCTTGAGGAAATCCCACTGCTTTGTGGCCAGTTCCCATAAACACAAGTTGAACAATGGAACTCAGGGGCAGTAAAATTCACGAAACTGCAGAGTTGAAAATATCTATCACTGAAAAATGTCTTGAGGAAAGTCAGAGAAAAGGATTGGCAAGCAAGGGAGAATGGCAGGAAAGGGATTTGAGGAGGTAGAAAGGACTCGCCATTAAGCACAAGAAAAGGGGCTGAACATTGCCGACATTGCAGTTGGCCAAAAAGGCTGTATGTGTTTTTTTCTGTATATATTCAAGAAAAGGGCATACACTTTTTTAGCCAACCAAACAGGTGGGCACTGGAAATCAATACTACAAAAGATATCACTTCGCATCAGTCAGAAGAGCCATCCTCATAAAGTGTAAACGCCAGAAATGCAGGACAGGGCAAGGAGAAGAGGGAGCCCTGTGAGGCTTATAGTGGAAATGTATATTGCCAACGGCCATTCTGGAGAAGTGTATTGTGTTTACTAAAGCATCTAAAAAATGAGCTACAGAGCATAGGGCACTTGCACTCATGGGCGTATATCTTGGGAAAAACAAAAATCGAGAGGACACAGGCACCCCAATGTTTACTGCCTCTCTGTTTAAAAGATCCTCGACTAGGATATAACTTAAATGTCTCTGGAGGGAAAAAATGGATAGAGATGTGGTACTTATGTAGAGTGGAATATTACTCAGCCTGGAAATCAATGAAATATGGCCAGTTGTAACAACTCCGGAGGAGTTACGTATGATCATTCTAAGTGACATAATTCAAAAAGAAAAAGACACATATCATAAGATATCACTTAAAGGTGGAATCCAAAATGGCTACACATGAAATAAATTACAAAACAAAAACATAGTCAAATATGTAGAAAACACGTGTAAGGCTGCTAAACGGGAAAGGTGGGGAGGGGTGAGGCATCATCCAGGAGGTTGAAATTAGCAAAGATACCATTCCAAATACCAAACTGATAATCAACAAGGCCTACACGGTAGCTAAAAGAACTGCACTCAGCACACTCAAGTCACCGGAAAAGAATATCTATGACTGGTAAGAATCTGAAAAAGAAATTATTGATGTCTCTCTGTACGTGAATCAAGTGGATGTACAGCAGCAAGAAACAGAGCTTTGAAAATCAGCTGTAAACAACATAGTAATAAATTGAAAAAAATAAACGACAGAGAGACAGAGAAAACCTCTTACAACTTTTCCTCAGGGACGGTGATGCAACATGGATTGAACACATCTAGACCCACAGCAGGATGAGACATAAGGCTGGAAACTGTTCGCGCTAAGAGAAATGTGAGGTTGGGTGAGGAAATGCACACCCTTTATAGTAATACTACCTGGTACCCATTCAATGGGTCCCAAATCTGCAGGTTCAAGGAATCTTCCTACAGCTAAAACATGCATGGAAAACCCAGAGGACTGTACACCATGTGATCGGGAGATGTGTCTAAAATGCACCTCATTTATCCTCTCCTGGTGCTCCTGTTCATCATTCCAGCCACGTTACTTAGAATCTCCCCACTTAGAGAATCAGCACATTTAAACTTCTGTTTCACACATTTTGCAAATTGTGAGGAGGATGAACGGGAACAGGGGGAACCAATGAGAGAATAGTTGTAGGGGTTTGGACGGGCACATGTCACTCTAATTTCCCATTAAGAATAAGAATTAAAAAAAGGCTCAGCCCGCCTCGCCGGAGCCAAAATAGGGCCTGAAGCAATCCTGCGGTTTTGAGGCCAGCTCACAAAAGAGCAACTTAAAAAATGGAGCTCAGGGTCACTGCAATTCACAAACCTGCAGAGTTATAAATGAAAACTAACGTCCAAAAATATGTTGAGGTAAGGCAAAGAAGAGGATCTGAATGCAAGACAGAATTGCAAGAAACAGATTTCAAGAGATAGATTGGACTCGCCTTTAAAGCACATGAAAAGCGGCAGAATTTCGACAATGATGCAGTTGGCCCAAAAGGGAGTATGCGTTTTTTCCTGAATATATCCAGGAAAAAACGCATACGCACTTTATGGGCAACCAAGCAAGCAAGCAATGCAAATGTGCACAACAAAGAAGTCTCATTTCCCACCGGTCAAAAGGGCCATCCGAAAAAATTGTAAAAACCAGAAATGCAGGACAGGCCATGGAGAACAGGGAGCCTTTATACGCTGATGGACAGTGTGTGAACTGCCGAGAGCCACTCTGGAGAAGTGTATGGTGGTTCCTAAATCATCTAAAAAACAGAGCGACAGAGCATAGGGCACTTCCAATCACGGGAGTATATCTAGGGAAGTCTAAAAATCAACAAGACACAAGCACACCACAGTTTAGGGCTACTCTGTTTACAAGAACCTCAACTTCAGTACACCTTAAATATCCCAGGAAAGAGAACAATGGATAAAGAAAATGTGGTACTTATGTACAATGGAATATCTCTTCACCATGAAATCAATGTAATAAGGCTAGTAGAAGGATAAAGAGTGGATTGAGGTCCGATAATACTACTTGAAATAAGTCAAACAGAAAAAGAAACATATCATAAGATATCACTTATAGAGGGAGGATAAATATGGCTGCACAAAAAATGAATTACAAAACAGAACAGTGTCTCACATTTAGAAAACACACTTATGTCAGCTTAAGGGGAAAGGAGAGGTGGGGTGATGCATAAAACCAGAGTTTGAAATTAGCACAGATACCGTTCAATAAACCAAATAGGTATCAGACAAGATCTACACCTTGCTCAATGAACTGGCCTCAACACACCCTATAAACCGCAGAGAAATATATCTGAGTAATAAGAATCTTAAAACCCATGTATTGATATATCTCCATAAGGGAATCAAGTGTGCACAGAGCGGCACAAACACAGCAGTGAAAATGAGCTAAACCCCATTATAGAAATAAATTTTAAAACCAAAACGCAGAAACAATGAAAGAGAGAAAAATTCTTACAAAATTCACTCAGGGGCTGTGATGCAACCTGGAATGACCACATATAAACCCACAGCTGGATAAGACATAAGGCTGGACACTTGGGGCTGAAAGGATTGGAGAGCTTTGGTGAGCAACTGCCGAAAGTTTAATGCAATACTTCATGCTACTTATTCCAAGGGTCCCAACACTCCAAGTTGAAGGGAATCTTCCTACAGCTAAACCATGCATGGGAAATCCAGCAGATGGTATACCATATGATCGGGAAAGGTTTCTAAAATGCACCTCATTTTCCTCTCCTGGGGCTCCGGATCAACATTCCAGCCACTTTACTAACAACATCTCCACATGGAGAGTCAATGCCTTTAAGTTCCGGTATCGCACAGTCTGCAGTTAGTGCGGAGGATGAATGGGAATAGGGGGAACCAGTGAGAAAATAGCTGTAGTGGTTTCAATGGGCACATGTCACTCTAATTTCAATTCAGGAAGAAGAATTAACCAAAGGCAGAGCAAGGCGCCCCAGAAGAAGAATAGGGCCTGAAGAAATCCTGTGGATATGAGGCAAGATCACAAAAATAAGAGCTGAAAAATGGAGCTAAGGGCCACTGCAATTCAAAAACCTGCAGAGTTATAAAGGCCAACTATTTTCCAAAAGTATATTGAAGTAAGGCTATGAAGAGGCACTGAGAGCAAGGCAGAACTGCAGGAAACCAATTTCAGGAGGTAGACTGGAATTGCACTGAAAACATATGAAAAGACTCAGAACGTCGACAATGATGCACTTGGCCAAAAAGGGCGTATGCGTTCTTTCCTGAATATATTCAGGAAGAAACGCATACGCCCTTTCTGGCCAACCAAGCAAGCTCGCAAAGGAAATCTGCACTACAATGAAGTCTCACTGCCCCCCGGTCAAAGGGACTTCTGAAAAAAGAGTAAAATCCAGAAAGGCAGGACAGGCCATGGAGAACTGGGAGCCTTGTTATGCTGATGGGCGAGATGTAAATTGCCAACAGCCACTCTGGAGAAGTGTATGGTGTTTCCTGAAACATTCAAAAAATTAAGCAACAGAGCCTAGGGCACTTCCACTTATGGTCCTATAGCTTAGGGAAATTAAAATCAAAAAGACACAGCCACCCCAAAGGTTGGGATGGCTCTGTTTACAAGAACCTCATTTACGGTACAAGTTCAATATCGCAAAAAGCGAAAAATGGATAAAGAAGTTGTGGTACTTACGTACAATGCAATATCACTCAGCAATGAAATCTATGTCATCAGGCCCGTAGCAGCATAATGAGTGGATTCAGGTACGATGATTCTAAGTGAAATAAGTCACACAGAAAGAGAAACATCATAAGATATCACTACTACACGGAATGTAAACTTGGCTACACAGGAACTGAATTACAAAACAGAACAGGGTCTCAAATGTAGAAAACCAACTTATGCTTGCTTAAGGGGAAAGGTGAGTTGGGGTGTTGCATAAAACCAGAAATTGAAATTAGCAGATACCGTTCCATAAGACAAATATGTAATAGACAAGAGCTACTCCTTGCTCAATGAAGTGGACTCAACATCCCATATTAAAAGCCTAAGAATATACCTGACTAGTAAGAATCTTAAAACCTATGGATTTATATGTCTCCGAAAGAGAATCAAGCATGTGTACAGCGGCATAAATGCAGCAGTGATAGGATTGGTGAGGTTCGGTGAGCAAATGCAGACCCTTTGAAGTCATATTGCATGGTACCCATTCCATGGTCTCAACTCTCCAGGTTTAAGGGATTCTTCATTCAGCTAAAACATGCATGTGGAACCCAGAGTATGATCCATGGTGTGATCGGGAAACGTGTTCAAATGTGTCTCAGTTTTCGTCCCCTGGTACTCGGGTACAACATTCCAGACGCTTTACTAACACTCTCCCCACTTGGAGAGTCAGTGCCTTTAACCTCCTGTTTGGCCCAGTTTGCAGTTTCTGTGGAAGATGAACAGGAAGATGGAGAACCAAGGAGAGACTAGCTGGAGGTGTCTGGAAGGGCAAATTTAACTCTCATTTCCCACCAGGAAGAGGAATTAACCAAAGGCTCAGCGTGCCATGCCGGAACCACACTAGGGACTGAAGCAATCCTGCGGTGTTGCGGCCAGCTCACAAAAAAGCGAGTTGAAGAAAGGAGCTCAGGGACACTGTAAATCACAACCCTACAGAGTTATAAATGACACTTATCGTCCAAAAATATATTGAAGTAAGGCTGCCAAGAGGACTTGAAAGCGGGGCAGAATTGCAGGAAACCGATTTCAGGAGGTAGACTGGAATTGCATGTAAAGCATAGGAAAAGAGGCAGAACGTCCACAATGATGCACTTGGCCAAAAAGGGTGTATGCGTTCTTTCCTGAATATATTCAGGAAAAAACGCATACGCCCTTTTTGGCCAACCAAGCAAGCTTGCAAAGGTAATCTGCACTACAATGAAGTCTCACTGCCCCCACGGTCAAAAGGGCCATCTGAAAAAAGTGTAAAATCCAGAAAGGCAGGACAGGCCATGGAGAACTGGGAGCCTTGTTATGCTGATGGGCGGGATGTAAATTGCCAGCAGCCACTCTGGAGAAGTGTATGGTGTTTCCTGAAACATCCAAAAAACAAAGCAACAGAGCCTAGGGCACTTCCACTTATGGTCCTATAGCTTAGGGAAATTAAAATCAAAAAGACACAGCCACCCCAAGTTTGGGACGGCTCTGTTTACAAGAACCTCGTTTACGGTACAAGTTCAATATCACAGAAAGCGAAAAATGGATAAAGAAGTTGTGGTACTTACGTACAATGCAATATCACTCAGCAATGAAATCTATGTCATCAGGCCTGTAGCAGCATAATGACTGGATTCAGGTACGATGATTCTAAGTGAAATAAGTCACACAGAAAAAGAAACATCATAAGGTATCACTAATACATGGAATGTAAACTTGGCTACACAGGAACTGAATTACAAAGCAAAACAGGGTCTCAAATGTAGAAAGCCAACTTATGCTTGCTTAAGGGGAAAGGTGAGTTGGGGTGCTGCATAAAACCAGAGATTGAAATTAGCACAGATACCGTTCCATAAGCCAAATATGTAATAGACAAGAACTACTCCTTACTCAACGAAGTGGACTCAACACCCCATATTAAACGCCTAAGAATATACCTGACTAGTAAGAATCTTAAAACCTATGGATTTATATGTCTCCGAAGGAGAATCAAGCGTGTGTACAGCGGCATAAACGCAGCAGTGATAGGATTGTTGAGGTTCGGTGAGCAAATGCAGACCCTTTGAAGTCATATTGCATGGTACCCATTACATCGGTCTCAACTCTCTAGGTCTAAGGGATTCTTCCTTCAGCTAAAACATCCATGTGGAACCAAGAGTATGATCCACCATGTGATCGGGAAATGTGTTCAAATGTGTCTCAGTTTTAGTCCCCTGGTACTCGGGTGCAACACTCCAGATGCTTTACTAACACTCTCCCCACTTGGAGAGTCAGTGCCTTTAACCTCCTGTTTGGCCCAGTTTGCAATTTCTGTGGAAGATGAACAGGAATAGTGAGAACCAATGAGAGACTAGCTCGAGGTGTCTGGACGGGCAAATTTAACTCTCATTTCCCACCAGGAAGAGGAATTAACCAAAGGTTCAGCATGCCGTGCCAGAACCAAACTAGGGCCTGAAGCAATCCTGCAGTGTTGCGGCCAGCTCACAAGAAAGCGAGTTGAAGAAAGGAGCTCAGGGGCACTGTAATTCACAAACCTGCAGAGTTATAAATGACAGCTATCTTCCAAAAATATATTGAAGTAAGGCTGCCAAGAGGAGTTGAAAGCGGGGCAGAATTGCAGGAAACCGATTTCAGGAGGTAGACTGGAATTGCATGTAAAGCATAGGAAAAGAGGCAGAACGTCCACAATGATGCACTTGGCCAAAAAGGGCGTATGCGTTTTTTCCTGAATATATTCAGGAAAAAACGCATACGCCCTTTTTGGCCACCCAAGCAAGCTTGCAAAGGAAATCTGCACTACAATGAAGTCTCACTGCCCCCCGGTCAAAAGGGCCATCTGAAAAAAGTGTATAATCCAGAAAGGCAGGACAGGCCATGGAGAACTGGGAGCCTTGTTATGCTGATGGGCGTGATGTAAATTGCCAACAGCCACTCTGGAGAAGTGTATGGTGTTTCCTGAAACATCCAAAAAACAAAGCAACAGAGCCTAGGGCACTTCCACTTATGGTCCTATAGCTTAGGGAAATTAAAATCAAAAAGACACAGCCACCCTAAAGTTTGGGACGGCTCTGTTTGCAAGAACCTCGTTTACGGTACAAGTTCAATATCACAGAAAGCGAAAAATGGATAAAGAAGTTGTGGTACTTACGTACAATGCAATATCAGTCAGCAATGAAATCTATGTCATCAGGCCCGTAGCAGCATAATAAATGGATTCAGGTACGATGATTCTAAGTGAAATAAGTCACACAGAAAAAGAAACATCATAAGATATCACTAATACATGGAATGTAAACTTGGCTACACAAGAACTGAATTACAAAACAGAACAGAGTGTCAAATGTAGAAAACCAACTTAGGCTTGCTTAAGGGGAAGGGTGAGTTGGGGTGCTGCATAAAACCAGAGATTGAAATTAGCACAGATACCGTTCCATAAGCCAAATATGTAATAGACAAGAGCTACTCCTTGCTCAACGAAGTGGACTCAACACCCCATATTAAACGCCTAAGAATATACCTGACTAGTAAGAATCTTAAAACCTTTGAATTTATGTCTCCGAAAGAGAATCAAGCGTGTGTACAGCGGCATAAACGCAGCAGTGATAGGATTGGTGAGGTTCGGTGAGCAAATGCAGACCCTTTGAAGTCATATTGCATGGTACCCATTCCATGGGTCTCAACTCTCCAAGTTTAAGGGATTCTTCCTTCAGCTAAATCATGCATGTGGAACACAGAGTATGATCCACCGTGTGATCAGGAAACGTCTTCAAATGTGTCTCAGTTTTCGTCCCCTGGTACTCGGGTGCAACACTCCAGACGCTTTACTAACACTCTCTCCACTTGGAGAGTCAGTGCCTTTAACCTCCTGTATGGCCCAGGTGAAATTTCTGCGGAAAGTGTTCAGGAATAGGGAGAACCAATGATAAGCTAGCTGGAGGTGTCTGGACGGGCAAATTTAACTCTCATTTCCCACCAGGAAGAGGAATTAACCAAAGGCTCAGCGTGCCGTGCCGGATCCACACTAGGACCAGAAGCAATCCTTTGGTGTTGCAGCCAGCTCACAAGAAAGCGAGTTGAAGAAAGGAGCTCAGGGGCACTGTAATTCACAAACCTGCAGAGTTATAAATGACAGCTATCTTCCAAAAATATATTGAAGTAAGGCAGCCAAGAGGAGTTGAAAGCGGAGCAGAATTGCAGGAAACCGATTTCAGGAGGCAGACAGGAATTGCATGTAAAGCATAGGAAAAGAGGCAGAACGTCCACAATGATGCACTTGGCCAAAAAGGGCGTATGCGTTTTTTCCTGAATATATTCAGGAAAAAACGCATACGCCCTTTTTGGCCAACCAAGAAAGCTTGCAAAGGAAATCTGCACTACAATGAAGTCTCACAGCCCCCCGGTCAAAAGGGCCATCTGAAAAAAGTGTAAAATCCAGAAAGGCAGGACAGGCCATGGAGAACTGGGAGCCTTTTTATGCTGATGGGCGGGATGTAAATTGCCAGCAGCCACTCTGGAGAAGTGTATAGTGTTTCCTGAAACATCCAAAAAACAAAGCAACAGAGCCTAGGGCACTTCCACTTATGGTCCTATAGCTTAGGGAAATTAAAATCAAAAAGACACAGCCACCCCAAAGTTTGGGATGGCTCTGTTTACAAGAACCTCCTTTACGGTACAAGTACAATATCACAGAAAGCGAAAAATGTATAAAGAAGTTGTGGTACTTACGTACAATGCAATATCACTCAGCAATGAAATCTATGTCATTAGGCCCGTAGCAGCATAATGAGTGGATTTAGGTACAATGATTCTAAGTGAAATAAGTCACACAGAAAAAGAAACATCATAAGATATCACTATTACACGGAATGTAAACTTGGCTACAAAGGACTGAATTACAAAACAGAACAGGGTGTCAAATGTAGAAAACCAACTTATGCTTGCTTAAGGGGAAAGGTGAGTTGGGGTGCTGCATGAAACCAGAGATTGAAATTAGCACAGATACCGTTCCATAAGCCAAATATGTAATAGACAAGAGCTACTCCTTGGTCAACGAAGTGGACTCAACACCCCATATTAAACGCCTAACAATATACCTGACTAGTAAGAATCTTAAAACCTATGGATTTATATGTCTCCGAAAGAGAATCAAGCGTGTGTACAGTGGCATAAACGCAGCAGTGATAGTATTGGTGAGGTTCGGTGAGCAAATGCAGACCCTTTGAAGTCATATTGCATGGTACCCATTCCATGGGTCTCAACTCTCCAGGTTTAAGGGATTCTTCCTTCAGCTAAAACATGCATGTGGAACACAGAGTATGATCCACCGTGTGATCAGGAAACGTCTTCAAATGTGTCTCAGTTTTAGTCCCCTGGTACTCGGGTGCAACACTCCAGACGCTTTACTAACACTCTCTCCACTTGGAGAGTCAGTGCCTTTAACCTCCTGTATGGCCCAGTTTGCAATTTCTGCGGAAAATGTACAGGAATAGGGAGAACCAATGAGAAACTAGCTGGAGGTGTCTGGACGGGCAAATTTAACTCTCATTTCCCACCAGGAAGAGGAATTAACCAAAGGCTCAGCGTGCCGTGCCAGATCCACACTAGGGCCTGAAGCAATCCAGCGGTGTTGCGGCCAGCTCACAAAAAAGCGAGTTGAAGAAAGGAGCTCAGGGGCACTGTAATTCACAAACCTGCAGAGTTATAAATGACAGCTATCGTCCAAAAATATATTGAAGTAAGGCTGCCAAGAGGACTTGAAAGCGGGGCAGAATTGCAGGAAACCGATTTCAGGAGGTAGACAGGAATTGCATGTAAAGCATAGGAAAAGAGGCAGAACGTCCACAATGATGCACTTGGCCAAAAAGGGCGTATGCGTTTTTTCCTGAATATATTCAGGAAAAAACGCATACGCCCTTTTTGGCCAACCAAGCAAGCTTGCAAAGGAAATCTGCACTACAATGAAGTCTCACTGCCCCCCGTTCAAAAGGGCCATCTGAAATATGTGTAAAATCCAGAAAGGCAGGACAGGCCATGGAGAACTGGGAGCCTTGTTATGCTGGTGGGCGTGATGTAAATTGCCAACAGCCACTCTGGAGAAGTGTATGGTGTTTCCTGAAACATCTAAAAAACAAAGCAACAGAGCCTAGGACACTTCCACTTATGGTCCTATAGCTTAGGGAAATTAAAATCAAAAAGACACGGTCACCCCAAAGTTTGGGACAGCTCTGTTTACAAGAACCTCGTTTACGGTACAAGTTCAATATCACAGAAAGCGAAAAATGGATAAAGAATTTGTGGTACTTACGTACAATGCAATATCACTCAGCAATGAAATCTATGTCATCAGGCCCGTAGCAGCATAATGAGTGGATTCAGGTACGATGATTCTAAGTGAAATAAGTCACACAGAAAAAGAAACATCATAAGATATCACCAATACACGGAATGTAAACTTGGCTACATAGGAACTGAATTACAAAACAGAACAGGGTCTCAAATGTAGAAAACCAACTTATGCTTGCTTAAGGGGAAAGGTGAGTTGGGGTGCTGCATGAAACCAGAGATTGAAATTAGCACAGATACCGTTCCATAAGCCAAATATGCAATAGACAAGAGCTACTCCTTGCTGAACGAAGTGGACTCAACACCCCATATTAAACGCCTAAGAATATACCTGACTAGAAATAATCTTAAAACCTACGGATTTATATGTCTCCGAAAGAGAATCAAGCGTGTGTACAGCGGCATAAACGCAGCAGTGATAGGATTGGTGAGGTTCGGTGAGCAAATGCAGACCCTTTGAAGTCATATTGCATGGTACCCATTCCATGGGTCTCAACTCTCCAGGTTTAAGGGATTCTTCCTTCAGCTAAAACATGCATGTGGAACACAGAGTATGATCCACCGTGTGATCGGGAAACGTGTTCAAATGTGTCTCAGTTTTCGTCCCCTGGTACTCGGGTGCAACATTCCAGACGCTTTACTAACACTCTGCCCACTTGGAGAGTCAGTGCCTTTAACCTCCTGTATGGCCCAGTTTGCAATTTCTGCGGAAAATGTACAGGAATAGGGAGAACCAATGAGAAACTAGCTGGAGGTGTCTGGACGGGCAAATTTAACTCTCATTTCCCACCAGAAAGAGGAATTAACCAAAGGCTCAGCATGCCGTGCCGGAACCACACTAGGGCCTGAAGCAATCCTACGGTGTTGCGGCCAGCTCACAAGAAAGCGAGTTGAAGAAAGGAGCTCAGGGGCACTGTAATTCACAAACCTGCAGAGTTATAAATGACAGCTATCGTCCAAAAATATATTGAAGTAAGGCTGCCAAGAGGACTTGAAAGCGGGGCAGAATTGCAGGAAACCGATTTCAGGAGGTAGACAGGAATTGCATGTAAAGCATAGGAAAAGAGGCAGAACGTCCACAATGATGCACTTGGCCAAAAAGGGCGTATGCGTTTTTTCCTGAATATATTCAGGAAAAAACGCATACGCACTTTTTGGCCAACCAAGCAAGCTTGCAAAGGAAATCTGCACTACAATGAAGTCTCACTGCCCCCCGGTCAAAAGGGCCATCTGAAATATGTGTAAAATCCAGAAAGGCAGGACAGGCCATGGAGAACTGGGAGCCTTGTTATGCTGGTGGGCGTGATGTAAATTGCCAACAGCCACTCTGGAGAAGTGTATGGTGTTTCCTGAAACATCTAAAAAACAAAGCAACAGAGCCTAGGGCACTTACACTTATGGTCCTATAGTTTAGGGAAATTAAAATCAAAAAGACACAGCCACCCCAAGTTTGGGACGGCTCTGTTTACAAGAACCTCGTTTACGGTACAAGTTCAATATCACAGAAAGCAAAAAATGGATAAAGAAGTTGTGGTACTTACGTACAATGCAATATCACTCAGCAATGAAATCTATGTCATCAGGCCCGTAGCAGCATAATGAGTGGATGCAGGTTTGATGAGTCTAAGTGAAATAAGTCACACAGAAAAAGAAACATCATAAGATATCACTACTACACGGAATGTAAACTTGGCTACACAAGAACTGAATTACAAAACAGAACAGGGTCTCAAATGTAGAAAACCAACTTATGCTTGCTTAAGGGGAAAGGTGAGTTGGGGTGCTGCATGAAACCAGAGATTGAAATTAGCACAGATACCGTTCCATAAGCCAAATATGCAATAGACAAGAGCTACTCCTTGCTGAACGAAGTGGACTCAACACCCCATATTAAACGCCTAAGAATATACCTGACTAGAAATAATCTTAAAACCTACGGATTTATATGTCTCCGAAAGAGAATCAAGCGTGTGTACAGCGGCATAAACGCAGCAGTGATAGGATTGGTGAGGTTCGGTGAGCAAATGCAGACCCTTTGAAGTCATATTGCATGGTACCCATTCCATGGGTCTCAACTCTCCAGGTTTAAGGGATTCTTCCTTCAGCTAAAACATGCATGTGGAACCCAGAGTATGATCCACCGTGTGATCGGGAAACGTGTTCAAATGTGTCTCGTTTTCGTCCCTGGTACTCGGGTGCAATATTCCAGATGCTTTACTAACACTCTCCCCACTTGGAGAGTCAGTGCCTTTAACCTCCTGTTTGGCCCAGTTTGTAATTTCTGTGGAATATGAACAGGAATAGGGAGAACGAAAGAGAGACTAGCTGGAGGTGTCTGGACGGGCAAATTTAACTCTCATTTCCCACCAGGAAGAGGAATTAACCAAAGGCTCAGCGTGCCGTGCCGGAACTACACTAGGGCTTGAAGCAATCCTGCGGTGTTGGGGCCAGCTCACAAGAAAGCGAGTTGAAGAAACGAGCTCAGGGGCACTGTAATTCACAAACCTGCAGAGTTATAAATGACAGCTATCGTCCAAAAATATATTGAAGTAAGGCTGCCAAGAGGACTTGAAAGCGGGGCAGAATTGCAGGAAATCGATTTCAGGAGGTACACTGGAATTGCATGTAAAGCATAGGAAAAGAGGCAGAACGTCCACAATGATGCACTTGGCCAAAAAGGGCGTATGCGTTTTTTCCTGAATATATTCAGGAAAAAACGCATACGCCCTTTTTGGCCAACCAAGCAAGCTTGCAAAGGAAATCTGCACTACAATGAAGTCTCACTGCCCCCCGGTCAAAAGGGCCATCTGAAAAAAGTGTAAAATCCAGAAAGGCAGGACAGGCCATGGAGAACTGGGAGCCTTGTTATGCTGGTGGTCGTGATGTAAATTGCCAACAGCCACTCTGGAGAAGTGTATGGTGTTTCCTGAAACATCTAAAAAACAAAGCAACAGAGCCTAGGGCACTTCCACTTATGGTCCCATAGCTTAGGGAAATTAAAATCAAAAAGACACGGTCACCCCAAAGTTTGGGATGGCTCTGTTTACAAGAACCTCGTTTACGGTACAAGTTCAATATCACAGAAAGCAAAAAATGGATAAAGAAGTTGTGGTACTTACGTACAATGCAATATCACTCAGCAATGAAATCTATGTCATCAGGCCCGTAGCAGCATAATGAGTGGATGCAGGTATGATGAGTCTAAGTGAAATAAGTCACACAGAAAAAGAAACATCATAAGATATCACTACTACACGGAATGTAAACTTGGCTACACAGGAACTGAATTACAAAACAGAACAGGGTGTCAAATGTAGAAAACCAACTTATGCTTGCTTAAGGGGAAAGGTGAGTTGGGGTGCTGCATGAAACCAGAGATTGAAATTAGCACAGATACTGTTCTATAAGCCAAATATGCAATAGACTAGAGCTACTCCTTGCTGAACGAAGTGGACTCAACACCCCATATTAAACGCCTAAGAATATACCTGACTAGAAATAATCTTAAAACCTACGGATTTATATGTCTACGAAAGAGAATCAAGCGTGTGTACAGTGGCATAAACGCAGCAGTGATAGGATTGGTGAGGTTAGGTGAGCAAATTCAGACCCTTTGAAGTCATATTGCATGGTACCCATTCCATGGGTCTCAACTCTCCAGGTTTAAGGGATTTTTCCTTCAGCTAAAACATGCATGTGGAACCCAGAGTATGATCCACCGTGTGATCGGGAAACGTGTTCAAATGTGTCTCGTTTTCGTCCCTGGTACTCGGGTGCAACATTCCAGATGCTTTACTAACACTCTCCCCACTTGGAGAGTCAGTGCCTTTAACCTCCTGTTTGGCCCAGTTTGTAATTTCTGTGGAAGATGAACAGGAAGATGGAGAACCAAGGAGAGACTAGCTGGAGGTGTCTGGAAGGGCAAATTTAACTCTCATTTCCCACCAGGAAGAGGAATTAACCAAAGGCTCAGCGTGCCATGCCGGAACCACACTAGGGACTGAAGCAATCCTGCGGTGTTGCGGCCAGCTCAAAAAAAAGCGAGTTGAAGAAAGGAGCTCAGGGACACTGTAATTCACAACCCTACAGAGTTATAAATGACACTTATCGTCCAAAAATATATTGAAGTAAGGCTGCCAAGAGGACTTGAAAGCGGGGCAGAATTGCAGGAAACCGATTTCAGCAGGTAGACTGGAATTGCATGTAAAGCATAGGAAAAGAGGCAGAACGTCCACAATGATGCACTTGGCCAAAAAGGGCGTATGCTTTCTTTCCTGAATATATTCAGGAAAAAACGCATACGCCCTTTTTGGCCAACCAAGCAAGCTTGCAAAGGAAATCTGCACTACAATGAAGTCTCACTGCCCCCCGGTCAAAAGGGCCATCTGAAAAAAGTGTAAAATCCAGAAAGGCAGGACAGGCCATGGAGAACTGGGAGCCTTGTTATGCTGATGGGCGGGATGTAAATTGCCAGCAGCCACTCTGGAGAAGTGTATGGTGTTTCCTGAAACATCCAAAAAACCAAGCAACAGAGCCTAGGGCACTTCCACTTATGGTCCTATAGCTTAGGGAAATTAAAATCAAAAAGACACAGCCACCCCAAGTTTGGGACGGCTCTGTTTACAAGAACCTCGTTTACGGTACAAGTTCAATATCACAGAAAGCGAAAAATGGATAAAGAAGTTGTGGTACTTACGTACAATGCAATATCACTCAGCAATGAAATCTATGTCATCAGGCCTGTAGCAGCATAATGACTGGATTCAGGTACGATGATTCTAAGTGAAATAAGTCACACATAAAAAGAAACATCATAAGGTATCACTAATACATGGAATGTAAACTTGGCTACACAGGAACTGAATTACAAAGCAAAACAGGGTCTCAAATGTAGAAAACCAACTTATGCTTGCTTAAGGGGAAAGGTGAGTTGGGGTGCTGCATAAAACCAGAGATTGAAATTAGCACAGATACCGTTCCATAAGCCAAATATGTAATAGACAAGAGCTACTCCTTACTCAACGAAGTGGACTCAACACCCCATATTAAACGCCTAAGAATATACCTGACTAGTAAGAATCTTAAAACCTATGGATTTATATGTCTCCGAAAGAGAATCAAGCGTGTGTACAGCGGCATAAACGCAGCAGTGATAGGATTGGTGAGGTTCGGTGAGCAAATGCAGACCCTTTGAAGTCATATTGCATGGTACCCATTACATCGGTCTCAACTCTCTAGGTCTAAGGGATTCTTCCTTCAGCTAAAACATCCATGTGGAACCAAGAGTATGATCCACCATGTGATCGGGAAATGTGTTCAAATGTGTCTCAGTTTTAGTCCCCTGGTACTAGGGTGCAACACTCCAGACGCTTTACTAACACTCTCCCCACTTGGAGAGTCAGTGCCTTTAACCTCCTGTTTGGCCATGTTTGCAATTTCTGTGGAAGATGAACAGGAATAGTGAGAACCAATGAGAGACTAGCTCGAGGTGTCTGGATGGGCAAATTTAACTCTCATTTCCCACCAGGAAGAGGAATTAACCAAAGGTTCAGCATGCCGTGCCAGAACCAAGCTAGGGCCTGAAGCAATCCTGCAGTGTTGCGGCCAGCTCACAAGAAAGCGAGTTGAAGAAAGGAGCTCAGGGGCACTGTAATTCACAAACCTGCAGAGTTATAAATGACAGGTATCTTCCAAAAATATATTGAAGTAAGGCTGCCAAGAGGAGTTGAAAGCGTGGCAGAATTGCAGGAAACCGATTTCAGGAGGTAGACTGGAATTGTATGTAAAGCATAGGAAAAGAGGCAGAACGGCCACAATGATGCACTTGGCCAAAAAGGGCGTATGCGTTTTTTCCTGAATATATTCAGGAAAAAACGCATACGCCCTTTTTGGCCAACCAAGCAAGCTTGCAAAGGAAATCTGCACTACAATGAAGTCTCACTGCCCCCCGGTCAAAAGGGCCATCTGAAAAAAGTGTAAAATCCAGAAAGGCAGGACAGGCCATGGAGAACTGGGAGCCTTGTTATGCTGATGGGCGTGATGTAAATTGCCAACAGCCACTCTGGAGAAGTGTATGGTGTTTCCTGAAACATCCAAAAAACAAAGCAACAGAGCCTAGGGCACTTCCACTTATGGTCCTATAGCTTAGGGAAATTAAAATCAAAAAGACACAGCCACCCTAAAGTTTGGGACGGCTCTGTTTGCAAGAACCTCGTTTACGGTACAAGTTCAATATCACAGAAAGCGAAAAATGGATAAAGAAGTTGTGGTACTTACGTACAATGCAATATCAGTCAGCAATGAAATCTATGTCATCAGGCCCGTAGCAGCATAATGAATGGATTCAGGTACGATGATTCTAAGTGAAATAAGTCACACAGAAAAAGAAACATCATAAGATATCACTAATACATGGAATGTAAACTTGGCTACACAAGAACTGAATTACAAAACAGAACAGAGTGTCAAATGTGGAAAACCAACTTAGGCTTGCTTAAGGGGAAGGGTGAGTTGGGGTGCTGCATAAAACCAGAGATTGAAATTAGCACAGATACCGTTCCATAAGCCAAATATGTAATAGACAAGAGCTACTCCTTGCTCAACGAAGTGGACTCAACACCCCATATTAAACGCCTAAGAATATACCTGACTAGTAAGAATCTTAAAACCTTTGAATTTATGTCTCCGAAAGAGAATCAAGCGTGTGTACAGCGGCATAAACGCAGCAGTGATAGGATTGGTGAGGTTCGGTGAGCAAATGCAGACCCTTTGAAGTCATATTGCATGGTACCCATTCCATGGGTCTCAACTCTCCAGGTTTAAGGGATTCTTCCTTCAGCTAAAACATGCATGTGGAACACAGAGTATGATCCACCGTGTGATCGGGAAACGTGTTCAAATGTGTCTCAGTTTTCGTCCCCTGGTACTCGGGTGCAACACTCCAGACGCTTTACTAACACTCTCCCCACTTGGAGAGTCAGTGCCTTTAACCTCCTGTATGGCCCAGTTTGCAATTTCTGCGGAAAATGTTCAGGAATAGGGAGAACCAATGAGAAACTAGCTGGAGGTGTCTGGACGGGCAAATTTAACTCTCATTTCCCACCAGGAAGAGGAATTAACCAAAGGCTCAGCGTGCCGTGCCGGATCCACACTAGGTCCAGAAGCAATCCTTTGGTGTTGCAGCCAGCTTACAAGAAAGCGAGTTGAAGAAAGGAGCTCAGGGGCACTGTAATTCACAAACCTGCAGAGTTATAAATGACAGCTATCTTCCAAAAATATATTGAAGTAAGGCAGCCAAGAGGAGTTGAAAGCGGAGCAGAATTGCAGGAAACCGATTTCAGGAGGCAGACAGGAATTGCATGTAAAGCATAGGAAAAGAGGCAGAATGTCCACAATGATGCACTTGGCCAAAAAGGGCGTATGCGTTTTTTCCTGAATATATTCAGGAAAAAACGCATACGCCCTTTTTGGCAAACCAAGAAAGCTTGCAAAGGAAATCTGCACTACAATGAAGTCTCACAGCCCCCCGGTCAAAAGGGCCATCTGAAAAAAGTTTAAAATCCAGAAAGGCAGGACAGGCCATGGAGAACTGGGAGCCTATTTATGCTGATGGGCGGGATGTAAATTGCCAGCAGCCACTCTGGAGAAGTGTATAGTGTTTCCTGAAACATCCAAAAAACAAAGCAACAGAGCCTAGGGCACTTCCACTTATGGTCCTATAGCTTAGGGAAATTAAAATCAAAAAGACACAGCCACCCCAATGTTTGGGATGGCTCTGTTTACAAGAACCTCGTTTACGGTACAAGTTCAATATCACAGAAAGCGAAAACTGTATAAAGAAGTTGTGGTACTTACGTACAATGCAATATCACTCAGCAATGAAATCTATGTCATCAGGCCCGTAGCAGCATAATGAGTGGATTCAGGTACAATGATTCTAAGTGAAATAAGTCACACAGAAAAAGAAACATCATAAGATATCACTATTACACGGAATGTAAACTTGGCTACACAGGAACTGAATTACAAAACAGAACAGGGTGTCAAATGTAGAAAACCAACTTATGCTTGCTTAAGGGGAAAGGTGAGTTGGGGTGCTGCATACAACAAGAGATTGAAATTAGCACAGATACCGTTCCATAAGCCAAATATGTAATAGACAAGAGCTACTCCTTGCTCAACGAAGTGGACTCAACACCCCATATTAAACGCCTAACAATATACATGACTAATAAGAATCTTAAAACCTATGGATATATATGTCCACGAAAGAGAATCAAGCGTGTGTATAGTGGCATAAACGCAGCAGTGATAGTATTGGTGAGGTTCGGTGAGCAAATGCAGACCCTTTGAAGTCATATTGCATGGTACCCATTTCATGGGTCTCAACTCTCCAGGTTTAAGGGATTCTTCCTTCAGCTAAAACATGCATGTGGAACACAGAGTATGATCCACCGTGTAATCAGGAAACGTGTTCAAATGTGTCTCAGTTTTCTTCCCCTGGTACTCGGGTGCAACACTCCAGACGCTTTACTAACACTCTCTCCACTTGGAGAGTCAGTGCCTTTAACCTCCTGTATGGCCCAGTTTGCAATTTCTGCGGAAAATGTACAGGAATAGGGAGAACCAATGAGAAACTAGCTGGAGGTGTCTGGACGGGCAAATTTAACTCTCATTTCCCACCAGAAAGAGGAATTAACCAAAGGCTCAGCATGCCGTGCCGGAACCACACTAGGGCCTGAAGCAATCCTGTGGTGTTGCGGCCAGCTCACAAGAAAGCGAGTTGAAGAAAGGAGATCAGGGGCACTGTAATTCACAAACCTGCAGAGTTATAAATGACAGCTATCGTCCAAAAATATATTGAAGTAAGGCTGCCAAGAGGACTTGAAAGCGGGGCAGAATTGCAGGAAACCGATTTCAGGAGGTAGACGGGAATTGCATGTAAAGCATAGGAAAAGAGGCAGAACGTCCACAATGATGCACTTGGCCAAAAAGGGCGTATGTGTTCTTTCCTGAATATATTCAGGAAAAAACGCATACGCCCTTTTTGGCCAACCAAGCAGGCTTGCAAAGGAAATCTACACTACAATGAAGTCTCACTGCCCCCCCGTCAAAAGGGCCATCTGAAAAAAGTGTAATATCCAGAAAGGCAGGACAGGGCATGGAGAACTGGGAGCCTTGTTATGCTGATGGGCGGGATGTAAATTGCCAACAGCCACTCTGGAGAAGTGTATGGTGTTTCCTGAAACATCTAAAAAACAAAGCAACAGAGCCTAGGGCACTTCCACTTATGGTCCTATAGCTTAGGGAAATTACAATAAAAAAGACACAGCCTCCCCAAACTTTGGGACGGCTCTGTTTACAAGAACCTCATTTACGGTACAAGTTCAATATCACAGAAAGCGAAAAATGGATACAGAAATTGTGGTACTTACGTACAATGCAATATCACTCAGCAATGAAATCTATGTCATCAGGCCCATAGCAGCATAATGAGTGGATTCAGGTATGATGATTCTAAGTGAAATAAGTCACACAGAAAAAGAAACACCATAAGATATCACTACTACACGGAAGGTAAACTTGGCTACACAAGAACTGAATTACAAAACAGAACAGGGTCTCAAATGTAGAAAACCAACTTATGCTTGCTTGAGGGGAAAGGTAAGTTGGGGTGCTGCATGAAACAAGAGATTGAAATTAGCACAGATACCGTTCCATAAGCCAAATATGTAATAGACACGAGCTACTCCTTGCTCAACGAAGTGGACTCAACACCCCATATTATATGCCTAAGAATATACCTGACTAGTAAGAATATTAAAACCTACGGATTTATATGTCTCCGAAAGAGAATCAAGCGTGTGTACAGCAGCATAAACGCAGCAGTGATAGGATTGGTGAGGTTCGGTGAGCAAATGCAGACCCTTTGAAGTCATATTGCATGGTACCCATTCCATGGGTCTCAACTCTCCAAGTTTAAGGGATTCTTCCTTCAGCTAAAACATGCATGTGGAACACAGAGTATGATCCACCGTGTGATCAGGAAACGTCTTCAAATGTGTCTCAGTTTTCGTCCCCTGGTACTCGGGTGCAACACTCCAGACGCTTTACTAACACTCTCTCCACTTGGAGAGTCAGTGCCTTTAACCTCCTGTATGGCCCAGTTTGCAATTTCTGCGGAAAATGTACAGGAATAGGGAGAACCATTGATAAACTAGCTGGAGGTGTCTGGACGGGCAAATTTAACTCTCATTTCCCACCAGGAAGAGGAATTAACCAAAGGCTCAGCGTGCCGTGCCGGATCCACACTAGGGCCTGAAGCAATCCAGCGGTGTTGCGGCCAGCTCACAAAAAAGCGAGTTGAAGAAAGGAGCTCAGGGGCACTGTAATTCACAAACCTGCAGAGTTATAAATGACAGCTATCGTCCAAAAATATATTGAAGTAAGGCTGCCAAGAGGACTTGAAAGTGGTGCAGAATTGCACGAAACCGATTTCAGGAGGTAGACTGGAATTGCATGTAAAGCATAGGAAAAGAGGCAGAACGTCCACAACGATGCACTTGGCCAAAAAGGGCGTATGCGTTTTTTCCTGAATATATTCAGGAAAAAACGCATACGCCCTTTTTGGCCAACCAAGCAAGCTTGCAAAGGAAATCTGCACTACAATGAAGTCTCACTGCCGCCCAGTCAAAAGGGCCATCTGAAAAATGTGTAAAATCCAGAAAGGCAGGGCAGGCCATGGAGAACTGGGAGCCTTGTTATGCTGATGGGCGGGATGTAAATTGCCAACAGCCACTCTGGAGAAGTGTATGGTGTTTCCTGAAACATCTAAAAAACAAAGCAACAGAGCCTAGGGCACTTCCACTTATGGTCCTATAGCTTAGGGAAATTAAAATCAAAAAGACACAGCCACCCCAAAGTTTGGGAGGGCTCTGTTTACAAGAACCTCGTTTACGGTACAAGTTCAATATCACAGAAAGCGAAAAATGTATAAAGAAGTTGTGGTACTTACGTACAATGCAATATCACTCAGCAATGAAATCTATGTCATCAGGCCCGTAGCAGCATAATGAGTGGATTTAGGTACAATGATTCTAAGTGAAATAAGTCACACAGAAAAAGAAACATCATAAGATATCACTATTACACGGAATGTAAACTTGGCTACAAAGGAACTGAATTACAAAACAGAACAGGGTCTCAAATGTAGAAAACCAACTTATGCTTGCTTGAGGGGAAAGGTGAGTTGGGGTGCTGCATGAAACCAGAGATTGAAATTAGCACAGATACCGTTCCATAAGCCAAATATGCAATAGACAAGAGCTACTCCTTGCTGAACGAAGTGGACTCAACACCCCATATTAAAAGCCTAAGAATATACCAGACTAGAAATAATCTTAAAACCTACGGATTTATATGTCTCCGAAAGAGAATCAAGCGTGTGTACAGCGGCATAAACGCAGCAGTGATAGGATTGGTGAGGTTCGGTGAGCAAATGCAGACCCTTTGAAGTCATATTGCATGGTACCCATTCCATGGGTCTCAACTCTCCAGGTTTAAGGGATTCTTCCTTCAGCTAAAACATGCATGTGGAACACAGAGTATGATCCACTGTGTGATCGGGAAACGTGTTCAAATGTGTCTCAGTTTTCGTCCCCTGGTACTCAGGTGCAACATTCCAGACGCTTTACTAACACTCTCCCCACTTGGAGAGTCAGTGCCTTTAACCTCCTGTTTGGCCCAGTTTGTAATTTCTGTGGAAAATGAACAGGAATAGGGAGAACGAAAGAGAGACTAGCTGGAGGTGTCTGGACGGGCAAATTTAACTCTCATTTCCCACCAGGAAGAGGAATTAACCAAAGGCTCAGCGTGCCGTGCCGGAACTACACTAGGGCTTGAAGCAATCCTGCGGTGTTGGGGCCAGCTCACAAGAAAGCGAGTTGAAGAAACGAGCTAAGGGGCACTGTAATTCACAAACCTGCAGAGTTATAAATGACAGCTATCGTCCAAAAATATATTGAAGTAAGGCTGCCAAGAGGACTTGAAAGCGGGGCAGAATTGCAGGAAACCGATTTCAGGAGGTAGACGGGAATTGCATGTAAAGCATAGGAAAAGAGCCAGAACGTCCACAATGATGCACTTGGCCAAAAAGGGCGTATGCGTTTTTTCCTGAATATATTCAGGAAAAACCGCATACGCCATTTTTGGCCAACCAAGCAAGCTTGCAAAGGAAATCTGCACTACAATGAAGTCTCACTGCCCCCCGGTCAAAAGGGCCATCTGAAAAAAGTGTAAAATCCAGAAAGGCAAGACAGGACATGGAGAATTGGGAGCCTTGTTATGCTGATGGGCGGGATGTAAATTGCCAACAGCCACTCTGGAGAAGTGTATGCTGTTTCCTGAAACATCTAAAAAACAAAGCAACAGAGCCTAGGGCACTTCCACTTATGGTCCTATAGCTTAGGGAAATTAAAATCAAAAAGACACAGCCACCCCAATGTTTGGGACGGCTCTGTTTACAAGAACCTTGTTTACGGTACAAGTTCAATATCACAGAAAGCGAAAAATGGATAAAGAAGTTGTGGTACTTACGTACAATGCAATATCACTCAGCAATGAAATCTATGTCATCAGGCCCGTAGCAGCATAATGAGTGGATTAAGGTACGATGATTCTAAGTGAAATAAGTCACACAGAAAAAGAAACATCATAAGATATCACTACTACACGGAATGTAAACTTGGCTACACAGGAACTGAATTACAAAACAGAACAGGGTCTCAAATGTAGAAAACCAACTTACGCTAGCTTAAGGGGAAAGGTGAGTTGGGGTGCTGCATGAAACCAGAGATTGAAATTAGCACAGATACCGTTCCATAAGCCAAATATGTAATAGACAAGAGCTACTCCTTGCTCAACGAAGTGGACTCAACACCTCATATTAAACGCCTAAGAATATATCTGACTAGAAATAATCTTAAAACCTACGGATTTATATGTCTCCAAAAGACAATCAAGCGTTTGTACAGCGGCATAAACGCAGCAGTGATAGGATTGGTGAGGTTCGGTGAGCAAATGCAGACCCTTTGAAGTCATATTGCATGGTACCCATTCCATGGGTCTCAACTCTCCAGGTTTAAGGGATTCTTCCTTCAGCTAAAACATGCATGTGGAACCCAGAGTATGATCCACCGTGTGATCGGGAAACGTGTTCAAATGTGTCTCAGTTTTCGTCCCCTGGTACTCGGGTGCAAACTCCAGACGCTTTACTAACACTCTCCCCACTTGGAGAGTCAGTGCCT
Organism: Leucopleurus acutus; assembly: GCF_964270905.1. NCBI lineage: Eukaryota > Metazoa > Chordata > Mammalia > Artiodactyla > Delphinidae > Leucopleurus > Leucopleurus acutus. The sequence goes on from NW_028138981.1 coordinate 189,398, forward strand.
TTAACCTCCTGTTTGGCCCAGTTTGCAATTTCTGCGGAAAATGTACAGGAATAGGGAGAACCAATGAGAGACTAGCTGGGGGTGTCTGGACGGGCAAATTTAACTCTCATTTCCCACCAGGAAGAGGAATTAACCAAAGGCTCAGCGTGCCGTGCCGGAACTACACTAGGGCTTGAAGCAATCCTGCGGTGTTGGGGCCAGCTCACAAGAAAGCGAGTTGAAGAAACGAGCTCAGGGGCACTGTAATTCACAAACCTGCAGAGTTATAAATGACAGCTATCGTCCAAAAATATATTGAAGTAAGGCTGCCAAGAGGACTTGAAAGCGGGGCAGAATTGCAGGAAATCGATTTCAGGAGGTACACTGGAATTGCATGTAAAGCATAGGAAAAGAGGCAGAACGTCCACAATGATGCACTTGGCCAAAAAGGGCGTATGCATTTTTTCCTGAATATATTCAGGAAAAAACGCATACGCCCTTTTTGGCCAACCAAGCAAGCTTGCAAAGGAAATCTGCACTACAATGAAGTCTCACTGCCCCCCGGTCAAAAGGGCCATCTGAAAAAAGTGTAAAATCCAGAAAGGCAGGACAGGCCATGGAGAACTGGGAGCCTTGTTATGCTGGTGGTCGTGATGTAAATTGCCAACAGCCACTCTGGAGAAGTGTATGGTGTTTCCTGAAACATCTAAAAACAAAGCAACAGAGCCTAGGGCACTTCCACTTATGGTCCCATAGCTTAGGGAAATTAAAATCAAAAAGACACGGTCACCCCAAAGTTTGGGATGGCTCTGTTTACAAGAACCTCGTTTACGGTACAAGTTCAATATCACAGAAAGCAAAAAATGGATAAAGAAGTTGTGGTACTTACGTACAATGCAATATCACTCAGCAATGAAATCTATGTCATCAGGCCCGTAGCAGCATAATGAGTGGATGCAGGTATGATGAGTCTAAGTGAAATAAGTCACACAGAAAAAGAAACATCATAAGATATCACTACTACACGGAATGTAAACTTGGCTACACAGGAACTGAATTACAAAACAGAACAGGGTGTCAAATGTAGAAAACCAACTTATGCTTGCTTAAGTGGAAAGGTGAGTTGGGGTGCTGCATGAAACCAGAGATTGAAATTAGCACAGATACCGTTCCATAAGCCAAATATGCAATAGACAAGAGCTACTCCTTGCTGAACGAAGTGGACTCAACACCCCATATTAAACGCCTAAGAATATACCTGACTAGAAATAATCTTAAAACCTACGGATTTATATGTCTCCGAAAGAGAATCAAGCGTGTGTACAGTGGCATAAACGCAGCAGTGATAGGATTGGTGAGGTTAGGTGAGCAAATGCAGACCCTTTGAAGTCATATTGCATGGTACCCATTCCATGGGTCTCAACTCTCCAGGTTTAAGGGATTTTTCCTTCAGCTAAAACATGCATGTGGAACCCAGAGTATGATCCACCGTGTGATCGGGAAACGTGTTCAAATGTGTCTCGTTTTCGTCCCTGGTACTCGGGTGCAACATTCCAGATGCTTTACTAACACTCTCCCCACTTGGAGAGTCAGTGCCTTTAACCTCCTGTTTGGCCCAGTTTGTAATTTCTGTGGAAGATGAACAGGAAGATGGAGAACCAAGGAGAGACTAGCTGGAGGTGTCTGGAAGGGCAAATTTAACTCTCATTTCCCACCAGGAAGAGGAATTAACCAAAGGCTCAGCGTGCCATGCCGGAACCACACTAGGGTCTGAAGCAATCCTGCGGTGTTGCGGCCAGCTCACAAAAAAGCGAGTTGAAGAAAGGAGCTCAGGGACACTGTAATTCACAACCCTACAGAGTTATAAATGACACTTATCGTCCAAAAATATATTGAAGTAAGGCTGCCAAGAGGACTTGAAAGCGGGGCAGAATTGCAGGAAACCGATTTCAGGAGGTAGACTGGAATTGCATGTAAAGCATAGGAAAAGAGGCAGAACGTCCACAATGATGCACTTGGCCAAAAAGGGCGTATGCTTTCTTTCCTGAATATATTCAGGAAAAAACGCATACGCCCTTTTTGGCCAACCAAGCAAGCTTGCAAAGGAAATCTGCACTACAATGAAGTCTCACTGCCCCCCGGTCAAAAGGGCCATCTGAAAAAAGTGTAAAATCCAGAAAGGCAGGACAGGCCATGGAGAACTGGGAGCCTTGTTATGCTGATGGGCGGGATGTAAATTGCCAGCAGCCACTCTGGAGAAGTGTATGGTGTTTCCTGAAACATCCAAAAAACAAAGCAACAGAGCCTAGGGCACTTCCACTTATGGTCCTATAGCTTAGGGAAATTAAAATCAAAAAGACACGGTCACCCCAAAGTTTGGGACGGCTCTGTTTACAAGAACCTCGTTTACGGTACAAGTTCAATATCACAGAAAGCGAAAAATGGATAAAGAATTTGTGGTACTTACGTACAATGCAATATCACTCAGCAATGAAATCTATGTCATCAGGCCCGTAGCAGCATAATGAGTGGATTCAGGTACGATGATTCTAAGTGAAATAAGTCACACAGAAAAAGAAACATCATAAGATATCACCAATACACGGAATGTAAACTTGGCTACATAGGAACTGAATTACAAAACAGAACAGGGTCTCAAATGTAGAAAACCAACTTATGCTTGCTTGAGGGGAAAGGTAAGTTGGGGTGCTGCATGAAACAAGAGATTGAAATTAGCACAGATACCGTTCCATAAGCCAAATATGTAATAGACACGAGCTACTCCTTGCTCAACGAAGTGGACTCAACACCCCATATTATATGCCTAAGAATATACCTGACTAGTAAGAATATTAAAACCTACGGATTTATATGTCTCCGAAAGAGAATCAAGCGTGTGTACAGCAGCATAAACGCAGCAGTGATAGGATTGGTGAGGTTCGGTGAGCAAATGCAGACCCTTTGAAGTCATATTGCATGGTACCCATTCCATGGGTCTCAACTCTCCAAGTTTAAGGGATTCTTCCTTCAGCTAAAACATGCATGTGGAACACAGAGTATGATCCACCGTGTGATCAGGAAACGTCTTCAAATGTGTCTCAGTTTTCGTCCCCTGGTACTCGGGTGCAACACTCCAGACGCTTTACTAACACTCTCTCCACTTGGAGAGTCAGTGCCTTTAACCTCCTGTATGGCCCAGTTTGCAATTTCTGCGGAAAATGTACAGGAATAGGGAGAACCATTGATAAACTAGCTGGAGGTGTCTGGACGGGCAAATTTAACTCTCATTTCCCACCAGGAAGAGGAATTAACCAAAGGCTCAGCGTGCCGTGCCGGATCCACACTAGGGCCTGAAGCAATCCAGCGGTGTTGCGGCCAGCTCACAAAAAAGCGAGTTGAAGAAAGGAGCTCAGGGGCACTGTAATTCACAAACCTGCAGAGTTATAAATGACAGCTATCGTCCAAAAATATATTGAAGTAAGGCTGCCAAGAGGACTTGAAAGTGGTGCAGAATTGCACGAAACCGATTTCAGGAGGTAGACTGGAATTGCATGTAAAGCATAGGAAAAGAGGCAGAACGTCCACAACGATGCACTTGGCCAAAAAGGGCGTATGCGTTTTTTCCTGAATATATTCAGGAAAAAACGCATACGCCCTTTTTGGCCAACCAAGCAAGCTTGCAAAGGAAATCTGCACTACAATGAAGTCTCACTGCCGCCCAGTCAAAAGGGCCATCTGAAAAATGTGTAAAATCCAGAAAGGCAGGGCAGGCCATGGAGAACTGGGAGCCTTGTTATGCTGATGGGCGGGATGTAAATTGCCAACAGCCACTCTGGAGAAGTGTATGGTGTTTCCTGAAACATCTAAAAAACAAAGCAACAGAGCCTAGGGCACTTCCACTTATGGTCCTATAGCTTAGGGAAATTAAAATCAAAAAGACACAGCCACCCCAAAGTTTGGGAGGGCTCTGTTTACAAGAACCTCGTTTACGGTACAAGTTCAATATCACAGAAAGCGAAAAATGTATAAAGAAGTTGTGGTACTTACGTACAATGCAATATCACTCAGCAATGAAATCTATGTCATCAGGCCCGTAGCAGCATAATGAGTGGATTTAGGTACAATGATTCTAAGTGAAATAAGTCACACAGAAAAAGAAACATCATAAGATATCACTATTACACGGAATGTAAACTTGGCTACAAAGGAACTGAATTACAAAACAGAACAGGGTCTCAAATGTAGAAAACCAACTTATGCTTGCTTGAGGGGAAAGGTGAGTTGGGGTGCTGCATGAAACCAGAGATTGAAATTAGCACAGATACCGTTCCATAAGCCAAATATGCAATAGACAAGAGCTACTCCTTGCTGAACGAAGTGGACTCAACACCCCATATTAAAAGCCTAAGAATATACCAGACTAGAAATAATCTTAAAACCTACGGATTTATATGTCTCCGAAAGAGAATCAAGCGTGTGTACAGCGGCATAAACGCAGCAGTGATAGGATTGGTGAGGTTCGGTGAGCAAATGCAGACCCTTTGAAGTCATATTGCATGGTACCCATTCCATGGGTCTCAACTCTCCAGGTTTAAGGGATTCTTCCTTCAGCTAAAACATGCATGTGGAACACAGAGTATGATCCACTGTGTGATCGGGAAACGTGTTCAAATGTGTCTCAGTTTTCGTCCCCTGGTACTCGGGTGCAACATTCCAGACGCTTTACTAACACTCTCCCCACTTGGAGAGTCAGTGCCTTTAACCTCCTGTTTGGCCCAGTTTGTAATTTCTGTGGAAAATGAACAGGAATAGGGAGAACGAAAGAGAGACTAGCTGGAGGTGTCTGGACGGGCAAATTTAACTCTCATTTCCCACCAGGAAGAGGAATTAACCAAAGGCTCAGCGTGCCGTGCCGGAACTACACTAGGGCTTGAAGCAATCCTGCGGTGTTGGGGCCAGCTCACAAGAAAGCGAGTTGAAGAAACGAGCTAAGGGGCACTGTAATTCACAAACCTGCAGAGTTATAAATGACAGCTATCGTCCAAAAATATATTGAAGTAAGGCTGCCAAGAGGACTTGAAAGCGGGGCAGAATTGCAGGAAACCGATTTCAGGAGGTAGACGGGAATTGCATGTAAAGCATAGGAAAAGAGCCAGAACGTCCACAATGATGCACTTGGCCAAAAAGGGCGTATGCGTTTTTTCCTGAATCAGGAAAAAACGCATACGCCCTTTTTGGCCAACCAAGCAAGCTTGCAAAGGAAATCTGCACTACAATGAAGTCTCACTGCCCCCCGGTCAAAAGGGCCATCTGAAAAAAGTGTAAAATCCAGAAAGGCAGGACAGGCCATGGAGAACAGGGAGCTTTGTTATGCTGATGGGCGGGATGTAAATTGCCAACAGCCAATCTGGAGAAGTGTATGCTGTTTCCTGAAACATCTAAAAAACAAAGCAACAGAGCCTAGGGCACTTCCACTTATGGTCCTATAGCTTAGGGAAATTAAAATCAAAAAGACACAGCCACCCCAAAGTTTGGGACGGCTCTGTTTACAAGAACCTTGTTTACGGTACAAGTTCAATATCACAGAAAGCGAAAAATGGATAAAGAAGTTGTGGTACTTACGTACAATGCAATATCACTCAGCAATGAAATCTATGTCATCAGGCCCGTAGCAGCATAATGAGTGGATTAAGGTACGATGATTCTAAGTGAAATAAGTCACACAGAAAAAGAAACATCATAAGATATCACTACTACACGGAATGTAAACTTGGCTACACAGGAACTGAATTACAAAACAGAACAGGGTCTCAAATGTAGAAAACCAACTTACGCTAGCTTAAGGGGAAAGGTGAGTTGGGGTGCTGCATGAAACCAGAGATTGAAATTAGCACAGATACCGTTCCATAAGCCAAATATGTAATAGACAAGAGCTACTCCTTGCTCAACGAAGTGGACTCAACACCTCATATTAAACGCCTAAGAATATATCTGACTAGAAATAATCTTAAAACCTACGGATTTATATGTCTCCAAAAGACAATCAAGCGTTTGTACAGCGGCATAAACGCAGCAGTGATAGGATTGGTGAGGTTCGGTGAGCAAATGCAGACCCTTTGAAGTCATATTGCATGGTACCCATTCCATGGGTCTCAACTCTCCAGGTTTAAGGGATTCTTCCTTCAGCTAAAACATGCATGTGGAACCCAGAGTATGATCCACCGTGTGATCGGGAAACGTGTTCAAATGTGTCTCAGTTTTCGTCCCCTGGTACTCGGGTGCAAACTCCAGACGCTTTACTAACACTCTCCCCACTTGGAGAGTCAGTGCCTTTAACCTCCTGTTTGGCCCAGTTTGCAATTTCTGCGGAAAATGTACAGGAATAGGGAGAACCAATGAGAGACTAGCTGGGGGTGTCTGGACGGGCAAATTTAACTCTCATTTCCCACCAGGAAGAGGAATTAACCAAAGGCTCAGCGTGCCGTGCCGGAACTACACTAGGGCTTGAAGCAATCCTGCGGTGTTGGGGCCAGCTCACAAGAAAGCGAGTTGAAGAAACGAGCTCAGGGGCACTGTAATTCACAAACCTGCAGAGTTATAAATGACAGCTATCGTCCAAAAATATATTGAAGTAAGGCTGCCAAGAGGACTTGAAAGCGGGGCAGAATTGCAGGAAATCGATTTCAGGAGGTACACTGGAATTGCATGTAAAGCATAGGAAAAGAGGCAGAACGTCCACAATGATGCACTTGGCCAAAAAGGGCGTATGCATTTTTTCCTGAATATATTCAGGAAAAAACGCATACGCCCTTTTTGGCCAACCAAGCAAGCTTGCAAAGGAAATCTGCACTACAATGAAGTCTCACTGCCCCCCGGTCAAAAGGGCCATCTGAAAAAAGTGTAAAATCCAGAAAGGCAGGACAGGCCATGGAGAACTGGGAGCCTTGTTATGCTGGTGGTCGTGATGTAAATTGCCAACAGCCACTCTGGAGAAGTGTATGGTGTTTCCTGAAACATCTAAAAACAAAGCAACAGAGCCTAGGGCACTTCCACTTATGGTCCCATAGCTTAGGGAAATTAAAATCAAAAAGACACGGTCACCCCAAAGTTTGGGATGGCTCTGTTTACAAGAACCTCGTTTACGGTACAAGTTCAATATCACAGAAAGCAAAAAATGGATAAAGAAGTTGTGGTACTTACGTACAATGCAATATCACTCAGCAATGAAATCTATGTCATCAGGCCCGTAGCAGCATAATGAGTGGATGCAGGTATGATGAGTCTAAGTGAAATAAGTCACACAGAAAAAGAAACATCATAAGATATCACTACTACACGGAATGTAAACTTGGCTACACAGGAACTGAATTACAAAACAGAACAGGGTGTCAAATGTAGAAAACCAACTTATGCTTGCTTAAGTGGAAAGGTGAGTTGGGGTGCTGCATGAAACCAGAGATTGAAATTAGCACAGATACCGTTCCATAAGCCAAATATGCAATAGACAAGAGCTACTCCTTGCTGAACGAAGTGGACTCAACACCCCATATTAAACGCCTAAGAATATACCTGACTAGAAATAATCTTAAAACCTACGGATTTATATGTCTCCGAAAGAGAATCAAGCGTGTGTACAGTGGCATAAACGCAGCAGTGATAGGATTGGTGAGGTTAGGTGAGCAAATGCAGACCCTTTGAAGTCATATTGCATGGTACCCATTCCATGGGTCTCAACTCTCCAGGTTTAAGGGATTTTTCCTTCAGCTAAAACATGCATGTGGAACCCAGAGTATGATCCACCGTGTGATCGGGAAACGTGTTCAAATGTGTCTCGTTTTCGTCCCTGGTACTCGGGTGCAACATTCCAGATGCTTTACTAACAATCTCCCCACTTGGAGAGTCAGTGCCTTTAACCTCCTGTTTGGCCCAGTTTGTAATTTCTGTGGAAGATGAACAGGAAGATGGAGAACCAAGGAGAGACTAGCTGGAGGTGTCTGGAAGGGCAAATTTAACTCTCATTTCCCACCAGGAAGAGGAATTAACCAAAGGCTCAGCGTGCCATGCCGGAACCACACTAGGGTCTGAAGCAATCCTGCGGTGTTGCGGCCAGCTCACAAAAAAGCGAGTTGAAGAAAGGAGCTCAGGGACACTGTAATTCACAACCCTACAGAGTTATAAATGACACTTATCGTCCAAAAATATATTGAAGTAAGGCTGCCAAGAGGACTTGAAAGCGGGGCAGAATTGCAGGAAACCGATTTCAGGAGGTAGACTGGAATTGCATGTAAAGCATAGGAAAAGAGGCAGAACGTCCACAATGATGCACTTGGCCAAAAAGGGCGTATGCTTTCTTTCCTGAATATATTCAGGAAAAAACGCATACGCCCTTTTTGGCCAACCAAGCAAGCTTGCAAAGGAAATCTGCACTACAATGAAGTCTCACTGCCCCCCGGTCAAAAGGGCCATCTGAAAAAAGTGTAAAATCCAGAAAGGCAGGACAGGCCATGGAGAACTGGGAGCCTTGTTATGCTGATGGGCGGGATGTAAATTGCCAGCAGCCACTCTGGAGAAGTGTATGGTGTTTCCTGAAACATCCAAAAAACAAAGCAACAGAGCCTAGGGCACTTCCACTTATGGTCCTATAGCTTAGGGAAATTAAAATCAAAAAGACACGGTCACCCCAAAGTTTGGGACGGCTCTGTTTACAAGAACCTCGTTTACGGTACAAGTTCAATATCACAGAAAGCGAAAAATGGATAAAGAATTTGTGGTACTTACGTACAATGCAATATCACTCAGCAATGAAATCTATGTCATCAGGCCCGTAGCAGCATAATGAGTGGATTCAGGTACGATGATTCTAAGTGAAATAAGTCACACAGAAAAAGAAACATCATAAGATATCACCAATACACGGAATGTAAACTTGGCTACATAGGAACTGAATTACAAAACAGAACAGGGTCTCAAATGTAGAAAACCAACTTATGCTTGCTTAAGGGGAAAGGTGAGTTGGGGTGCTGCATGAAACCAGAGATTGAAATTAGCACAGATACCGTTCCATAAGCCAAATATGCAATAGACAAGAGCTACTCCTTGCTGAACGAAGTGGACTCAACACCCCATATTAAAAGCCTAAGAATATACCAGACTAGAAATAATCTTAAAACCTACGGATTTATATGTCTCCGAAAGAGAATCAAGCGTGTGTACAGCGGCATAAACGCAGCAGTGATAGGATTGGTGAGGTTCGGTGAGCAAATGCAGACCCTTTGAAGTCATATTGCATGGTACCCATTCCATGGGTCTCAACTCTCCAGGTTTAAGGGATTCTTCCTTCAGCTAAAACATGCATGTGGAACACAGAGTATGATCCACCGTGTGATCGGGAAACGTGTTCAAATGTGTCTCAGTTTTCTTCCCCTGGTACTTGGGTGCAACACTCCAGACGCTTTACTAACACTCTCCCCACTTGGAGAGTCAGTGCCTTTAACCTCCTGTATGGCCCAGTTTGCAATTTCTGCGGAAAATGTTCAGGAATAGGGAGAACCAATGAGAAACTACCTGGAGGTGTCTGGACGGGCAAATTTAACTCTCATTTCCCACCAGGAAGAGGAATTAACCAAAGGCTCTGCGTGCCATGCCGGATCCACACTAGGACCAGAAGCAATCCTTTGGTGTTGCAGCCAGCTCACAAGAAAGCGAGTTGAAGAAAGGAGCTCAGGGGCACTGTAATTCACAAACCTGCAGAGTTATAAATGACAGCTATCGTCCAAAAATATTTTGAAGTAAGGCTGCCAAGAGGATTTGAAAGCGGGGCAGAATTGCAGGAAACCGATTTCAGGAGGTAGACAGGAATTGCATGTAAAGCATAGGAAAAGAGGCAGAACGTCCACAATGATGCACTTGGCCAAAAAGGGCGTATGCGTTTTTTCCTGAATATATTCAGGAAAAAACGCATACGCCCTTTTTGGCCAACCAAGCAAGCTTGCAAAGGAAATCTGCACTACAATGAAGTCTCACTGCCCCCCGGTCAAAAGGGCCATCTGAAATATGTGTAAAATCCAGAAAGGCAGGACAGGCCATGGAGAACTGGGAGCCTTGTTATGCTGGTGGGCGTGATGTAAATTGCCAACAGCCACTCTGGAGAAGTGTATGGTGTTTCCTGAAACATCTAAAAAACAAAGCAACAGAGCCTAGGACACTTCCACTTATGGTCCTATAGTTTAGGGAAATTAAAATCAAAAAGACACGGTCACCCCAAAGTTTGGGACAGCTCTGTTTACAAGAACCTCGTTTACGGTACAAGTTCAATATCACAGAAAGCGAAAAATGGATAAAGAATTTGTGGTACTTACGTACAATGCAATATCACTCAGCAATGAAATCTATGTCATCAGGCCCGTAGCAGCATAATGAGTGGATTCAGGTACGATGATTCTAAGTGAAATAAGTCACACAGAAAAAGAAACATCATAAGATATCACCAATACACGGAATGTAAACTTGGCTACATAGGAACTGAATTACAAAACAGAACAGGGTCTCAAATGTAGAAAACCAACTTATGCTTGCTTAAGGGGAAACGTGAGTTGGGGTGCTGCATGAAACCAGAGATTGAAATTAGCACAGATACCGTTCCATAAGCCAAATATGCAATAGACAAGAGCTACTCCTTGCTGAACGAAGTGGACTCAACACCCCATATTAAAAGCCTAAGAATATACCAGACTAGAAATAATCTTAAAACCTACGGATTTATATGTCTCCGAAAGAGAATCAAGCGTGTGTACAGCGGCATAAACGCAGCAGTGATAGGATTGGTGAGGTTCGGTGAGCAAATGCAGACCCTTTGAAGTCATATTGCATGGTACCCATTCCATGGGTCTCAACTCTCCAGGTTTAAGGGATTCTTCCTTCAGCTAAAACATGCATGTGGAACACAGAGTATGATCCACTGTGTGATCGGGAAACGTGTTCAAATGTGTCTCAGTTTTCGTCCCCTGGTACTCGGGTGCAACATTCCAGACGCTTTACTAACACTCTCCCCACTTGGAGAGTCAGTGCCTTTAACCTCCTGTTTGGCCCAGTTTGTAATTTCTGTGGAAAATGAACAGGAATAGGGAGAACGAAAGAGAGACTAGCTGGAGGTGTCTGGACGGGCAAATTTAACTCTCATTTCCCACCAGGAAGAGGAATTAACCAAAGGCTCAGCGTGCCGTGCCGGAACTACACTAGGGCTTGAAGCAATCCTGCGGTGTTGGGGCCAGCTCACAAGAAAGCGAGTTGAAGAAACGAGCTAAGGGGCACTGTAATTCACAAACCTGCAGAGTTATAAATGACAGCTATCGTCCAAAAATATATTGAAGTAAGGCTGCCAAGAGGACTTGAAAGCGGGGCAGAATTGCAGGAAACCGATTTCAGGAGGTAGACGGGAATTGCATGTAAAGCATAGGAAAAGAGCCAGAACGTCCACAATGATGCACTTGGCCAAAAAGGGCGTATGCGTTTTTTCCTGAATATATTCAGGAAAAACCGCATACGCCATTTTTGGCCAACCAAGCAAGCTTGCAAAGGAAATCTGCACTACAATGAAGTCTCACTGCCCCCCGGTCAAAAGGGCCATCTGAAAAAAGTGTAAAATCCAGAAAGGCAAGACAGGACATGGAGAATTGGGAGCCTTGTTATGCTGATGGGCGGGATGTAAATTGCCAACAGCCACTCTGGAGAAGTGTATGCTGTTTCCTGAAACATCTAAAAAACAAAGCAACAGAGCCTAGGGCACTTCCACTTATGGTCCTATAGCTTAGGGAAATTAAAATCAAAAAGACACAGCCACCCCAAAGTTTGGGACGGCTCTGTTTACAAGAACCTTGTTTACGGTACAAGTTCAATATCACAGAAAGCGAAAAATGGATAAAGAAGTTGTGGTACTTACGTACAATGCAATATCACTCAGCAATGAAATCTATGTCATCAGGCCCGTAGCAGCATAATGAGTGGATTAAGGTACGATGATTCTAAGTGAAATAAGTCACACAGAAAAAGAAACATCATAAGATATCACTACTACACGGAATGTAAACTTGGCTACACAGGAACTGAATTACAAAACAGAACAGGGTCTCAAATGTAGAAAACCAACTTACGCTAGCTTAAGGGGAAAGGTGAGTTGGGGTGCTGCATGAAACCAGAGATTGAAATTAGCACAGATACCGTTCCATAAGCCAAATATGTAATAGACAAGAGCTACTCCTTGCTCAACGAAGTGGACTCAACACCTCATATTAAACGCCTAAGAATATATCTGACTAGAAATAATCTTAAAACCTACGGATTTATATGTCTCCAAAAGACAATCAAGCGTTTGTACAGCGGCATAAACGCAGCAGTGATAGGATTGGTGAGGTTCGGTGAGCAAATGCAGACCCTTTGAAGTCATATTGCATGGTACCCATTCCATGGGTCTCAACTCTCCAGGTTTAAGGGATTCTTCCTTCAGCTAAAACATGCATGTGGAACCCAGAGTATGATCCACCGTGTGATCGGGAAACGTGTTCAAATGTGTCTCAGTTTTCGTCCCCTGGTACTCGGGTGCAAACTCCAGACGCTTTACTAACACTCTCCCCACTTGGAGAGTCAGTGCCTTTAACCTCCTGTTTGGCCCAGTTTGCAATTTCTGCGGAAAATGTACAGGAATAGGGAGAACCAATGAGAGACTAGCTGGGGGTGTCTGGACGGGCAAATTTAACTCTCATTTCCCACCAGGAAGAGGAATTAACCAAAGGCTCAGCGTGCCGTGCCGGAACTACACTAGGGCTTGAAGCAATCCTGCGGTGTTGGGGCCAGCTCACAAGAAAGCGAGTTGAAGAAACGAGCTCAGGGGCACTGTAATTCACAAACCTGCAGAGTTATAAATGACAGCTATCGTCCAAAAATATATTGAAGTAAGGCTGCCAAGAGGACTTGAAAGCGGGGCAGAATTGCAGGAAATCGATTTCAGGAGGTACACTGGAATTGCATGTAAAGCATAGGAAAAGAGGCAGAACGTCCACAATGATGCACTTGGCCAAAAAGGGCGTATGCATTTTTTCCTGAATATATTCAGGAAAAAACGCATACGCCCTTTTTGGCCAACCAAGCAAGCTTGCAAAGGAAATCTGCACTACAATGAAGTCTCACTGCCCCCCGGTCAAAAGGGCCATCTGAAAAAAGTGTAAAATCCAGAAAGGCAGGACAGGCCATGGAGAACTGGGAGCCTTGTTATGCTGGTGGTCGTGATGTAAATTGCCAACAGCCACTCTGGAGAAGTGTATGGTGTTTCCTGAAACATCTAAAAACAAAGCAACAGAGCCTAGGGCACTTCCACTTATGGTCCCATAGCTTAGGGAAATTAAAATCAAAAAGACACGGTCACCCCAAAGTTTGGGATGGCTCTGTTTACAAGAACCTCGTTTACGGTACAAGTTCAATATCACAGAAAGCAAAAAATGGATAAAGAAGTTGTGGTACTTACGTACAATGCAATATCACTCAGCAATGAAATCTATGTCATCAGGCCCGTAGCAGCATAATGAGTGGATGCAGGTATGATGAGTCTAAGTGAAATAAGTCACACAGAAAAAGAAACATCATAAGATATCACTACTACACGGAATGTAAACTTGGCTACACAGGAACTGAATTACAAAACAGAACAGGGTGTCAAATGTAGAAAACCAACTTATGCTTGCTTAAGTGGAAAGGTGAGTTGGGGTGCTGCATGAAACCAGAGATTGAAATTAGCACAGATACCGTTCCATAAGCCAAATATGCAATAGACAAGAGCTACTCCTTGCTGAACGAAGTGGACTCAACACCCCATATTAAACGCCTAAGAATATACCTGACTAGAAATAATCTTAAAACCTACGGATTTATATGTCTCCGAAAGAGAATCAAGCGTGTGTACAGTGGCATAAACGCAGCAGTGATAGGATTGGTGAGGTTAGGTGAGCAAATGCAGACCCTTTGAAGTCATATTGCATGGTACCCATTCCATGGGTCTCAACTCTCCAGGTTTAAGGGATTTTTCCTTCAGCTAAAACATGCATGTGGAACCCAGAGTATGATCCACCGTGTGATCGGGAAACGTGTTCAAATGTGTCTCGTTTTCGTCCCTGGTACTCGGGTGCAACATTCCAGATGCTTTACTAACACTCTCCCCACTTGGAGAGTCAGTGCCTTTAACCTCCTGTTTGGCCCAGTTTGTAATTTCTGTGGAAGATGAACAGGAAGATGGAGAACCAAGGAGAGACTAGCTGGAGGTGTCTGGAAGGGCAAATTTAACTCTCATTTCCCACCAGGAAGAGGAATTAACCAAAGGCTCAGCGTGCCATGCCGGAACCACACTAGGGTCTGAAGCAATCCTGCGGTGTTGCGGCCAGCTCACAAAAAAGCGAGTTGAGGAAAGGAGCTCAGGGACACTGTAATTCACAACCCTACAGAGTTATAAATGACACTTATCGTCCAAAAATATATTGAAGTAAGGCTGCCAAGAGGACTTGAAAGCGGGGCAGAATTGCAGGAAACCGATTTCAGGAGGTAGACTGGAATTGCATGTAAAGCATAGGAAAAGAGGCAGAACGTCCACAATGATGCACTTGGCCAAAAAGGGCGTATGCTTTCTTTCCTGAATATATTCAGGAAAAAACGCATACGCCCTTTTTGGCCAACCAAGCAAGCTTGCAAAGGAAATCTGCACTACAATGAAGTCTCACTGCCCCCCGGTCAAAAGGGCCATCTGAAAAAAGTGTAAAATCCAGAAAGGCAGGACAGGCCATGGAGAACTGGGAGCCTTGTTATGCTGATGGGCGGGATGTAAATTGCCAGCAGCCACTCTGGAGAAGTGTATGGTGTTTCCTGAAACATCCAAAAAACAAAGCAACAGAGCCTAGGGCACTTCCACTTATGGTCCTATAGCTTAGGGAAATTAAAATCAAAAAGACACAGCCACCCCAAGTTTGGGACGGCTCTGTTTACAAGAACCTCGTTTACGGTACAAGTTCAATATCACAGAAAGCGAAAAATGGATAAAGAAGTTGTGGTACTTACGTACAATGCAATATCACTCAGCAATGAAATCTATGTCATCAGGCCTGTAGCAGCATAATGACTGGATTCAGGTACGATGATTCTAAGTGAAATAAGTCACACAGAAAAAGAAACATCATAAGGTATCACTAATACATGGAATGTAAACTTGGCTACACAGGAACTGAATTACAAAGCAAAACAGGGTCTCAAATGTAGAAAACCAACTTATGCTTGCTTAAGGGGAAAGGTGAGTTGGGGTGCTGCATAAAACCAGAGATTGAAATTAGCACAGATACCGTTCCATAAGCCAAATATGTAATAGACAAGAGCTACTCCTTACTCAACGAAGTGGACTCAACACCCCATATTAAACGCCTAAGAATATACCTGACTAGTAAGAATCTTAAAACCTATGGATTTATATGTCTCCGAAAGAGAATCAAGCGTGTGTACAGCGGCATAAACGCAGCAGTGATAGGATTGGTGAGGTTCGGTGAGCAAATGCAGACCCTTTGAAGTCATATTGCATGGTACCCATTACATCGGTCTCAACTCTCTAGGTCTAAGGGATTCTTCCTTCAGCTAAAACATCCATGTGGAACCAAGAGTATGATCCACCATGTGATCGGGAAATGTGTTCAAATGTGTCTCAGTTTTAGTCCCCTGGTACTAGGGTGCAACACTCCAGACGCTTTACTAACACTCTCCCCACTTGGAGAGTCAGTGCCTTTAACCTCCTGTTTGGCCCAGTTTGCAATTTCTGTGGAAGATGAACAGGAATAGTGAGAACCAATGAGAGACTAGCTCGAGGTGTCTGGACGGGCAAATTTAACTCTCATTTCCCACCAGGAAGAGGAATTAACCAAAGGTTCAGCATGCCGTGCCAGAACCAAACTAGGGCCTGAAGCAATCCTGCAGTGTTGCGGCCAGCTCACAAGAAAGCGAGTTGAAGAAACGAGCTCAGGGGCACTGTAATTCACAAACCTGCAGAGTTATAAATGACAGGTATCTTCCAAAAATATATTGAAGTAAGGCTGCCAAGAGGAGTTGAAAGCGTGGCAGAATTGCAGGAAACCGATTTCAGGAGGTAGACTGGAATTGTATGTAAAGCATAGGAAAAGAGGCAGAACGGCCACAATGATGCACTTGGCCAAAAAGGGCGTATGCGTTCAGGAAAAAACGCATACGCCCTTTTTGGCCAACCAAGCAAGCTTGCAAAGGAAATCTGCACTACAATGAAGTCTCACTGCCCCCCGGTCAAAAGGGCCATCTGAAAAAAGTGTAAAATCCAGAAAGGCAGGACAGGCCATGGAGAACTGGGAGCCTTGTTATGCTGGTGGGCGTGATGTAAATTGCCAACAGCCACTCTGGAGAAGTGTATGGTGTTTCCTGAAACATCTAAAAAACAAAGCAACAGAGCCTAGGGCACTTCCACTTATGGTCCTATAGTTTAGGGAAATTAAAATCAAAAAGACACAGCCACCCCAAAGTCTGGGAATGCTCTGTTTACAAGAACCTCGTTTACCGTACAAGTTCAATATCACAGAAAGCGAAAAATGGATACAGAAGTTGTGGTACTTACATACAATGCAATATCACTCAGCAATGAAATCTATGTTATCAGGCCCGTAGCAGCATAATGAGTGGATTCAGGTATGATGATTCTAAGTGAAATAAGTCACACAGAAAAAGAAACACCATAAGATATCACTACTGCACGGAAGGTAAACTTGGCTACACAAGAACTGAATTACAAAACAGAACAGTGTCTCAAATGTAGAAAACCAACTTATGCTTGCTTGAGGGGAAAGGTGAGTTGGGGTGCTGCATGAAACCAGAGATTGAAATTAGCACAGATACCGTTCCATAAGCCAAATATGTAATAGACAAGAGCTACTCCTTGCTCAACGAAGTGGACTCAACACCCCATATTAAACGCCAAAGAATATACCTGACTAGTAAGAATATTAAAACCTACGGATTTATATGTCTCCGAAAGAGAATCAAGCGTGTGTACAGCAGCATAAACGCAGCAGTGATAGGATTGGTGAGGTTCGGTGAGCAAATGCAGACCCTTTGAAGTCATATTGCATGGTACCCATTCCATGGGTCTCAACTCTCCAAGTTTAAGGGATTCTTCCTTCAGCTAAAACATGCATGTGGAACACAGAGTATGATCCACCGTGTGATCAGGAAACGTGTTCAAATGTGTCTCAGTTTTCGTCCCCTGGTACTCGGGTGCAACACTCCAGACGCTTTACTAACACTCTCCCCACTTGGAGAGTCAGTGCCTTTAACCTCCTGTTTGGCCCAGTTTGTAATTTCTGTGGAAAATGAACAGGAATAGGGAGAACGAAAGAGAGACTAGCTGGAGGTGTCTGGACGGGCAAATTTAACTCTCATTTCCCACCAGGAAGAGGAATTAACCAAAGGCTCAGCGTGCCGTGCCGGAACTACACTAGGGCCTGAAGCAATCCTGCGGTGTTGCGGCCAGCTCACAAGAAAGCGAGTTGAAGAAACGAGCTCAGGGGCACTGTAATTCACAAACCTGCAGAGTTATAAATGACAGCTATCGTCCAAAAATATATTGAAGTAAGGCTGCCAAGAGGACTTGAAAGCGGGGCAGAATTGCAGGAAATCGATTTCAGGAGGTACACTGGAATTGCATGTAAAGCATAGGAAAAGAGGCAGAACGTCCACAATGATGCACTTGGCCAAAAAGGGCGTATGCATTTTTTCCTGAATATATTCAGGAAAAAACGCATACGCCCTTTTTGGCCAACCAAGCAAGCTTGCAAAGGAAATCTGCACTACAATGAAGTCTCACTGCCCCCCGGTCAAAAGGGCCATCTGAAAAAAGTGTAAAATCCAGAAAGGCAGGACAGGCCATGGAGAACTGGGAGCCTTGTTATGCTGGTGGGCGTGATGTAAATTGCCAACAGCCACTCTGGAGAAGTGTATGGTGTTTCCTGAAACATCTAAAAAACAAAGCAACAGAGCCTAGGGCACTTCCACTTATGGTCCTATAGCTTAGGGAAATTAAAATCAAAAAGACACAGCCACCCCAAAGTTTGGGCCGGCTCTGTTTACAAGAACCTCGTTTATGTTACAAGTTCAATATCACAGAAAGCAAAAAATGGATAAAGAAGTTGTGGTACTTACGTACAATGCAATATCACTCAGCAATGAAATCTATGTCATCAGGCCCGTAGCAGCATAATGAGTGGATGCAGGTATGATGAGTCTAAGTGAAATAAGTCACACAGAAAAAGAAACATCATAAGATATCACTACTACACGGAATGTAAACTTGGCAACACAGGAACTGAATTACAAAACAGAACAGGGTCTCAAATGTAGAAAACCAACTTATGCTTGCTTAAGGGGAAAGGTGAGTTGGGGTGCTGCATGAAAGCAGAGATTGAAATTAGCAAAGATACCGTGCCATAAGCCAAATATGTAATAGACAAGAGCAACACCTTGCTAAACGAAGTGTACTCAACACCCCATATTAAACGCCTAAGAATACACCTGACTAGTAAGAATCTTAAAACCTGTGGATTTATATGTCTCCGAAAGAGAATCAAGCGTGTGTACGGTGGCATAAACGCAGCAGTGATAGGATTGGTGAGGTTCGGTGAGCAAATGCAGACCCTTTGAAGTCATATTGCATGGTACCCATTCCATGGGTCTCAACTCTCCAGGTTTAAGGGATTCTTCCTTCAGCTAAAACATGCATGTGGAACACAGAGTATGATCCACCATGTGATCGGGAAACGTGTTCAAATGTGTCTCAGTTTTCGTCCCCTGGTACTCGGGTGCAACATTCAAGACGCTTTACTAACACTCTCCCCACTTGGAGAGTCAGTGCCTTTAAACTCCTGTTTGGCCCAGTTTGCAATTTCTGCGGAAAATGAACAGGAATAGGGAGAACCAATGAGAGACTAGCTGGAGGTGTCTGGACGAGCAAATTTAACTCTCATTTCCCACCAGGAAGAGGAATTAACCAAAGGTTCAGCGTGCCGTGCCGGAACCACACTAGGGCCTGAAGCAATCCTGCGGTGTTGTGGCCAGCTCACAAGAAAGCGAGTTGAAGAAAGGAGCTCAGGGGCACTGTAATTCACAAACCTGCAGAGTTATAAATGACAGCTATCGTCCAAAAATATATTGAAGTAAGGCTGCCAAGAGGACTTGAAAGCGGGGCAGAATTGCAGGAAAACGATTTCAGGAGGTAGACGGGAATTGCATGTAAAGCATAGGAAAAGAGGCAGAACGTCCACAATGATGCACTTGGCCAAAAAGGGCATATGCGTTTTTTCCTGAATATATTCAGGAAAAAACGCATACGCCCTTTTTGGCCAACCAAGCAAGCTTGCAAAGGAAATCTGCACTACAATGAAGTCTCACTGCCCCCCGGTCAAAAGGGCCATCTGAAAAAAGTGTAAAATCCAGAAAGGCAAGACAGGACATGGAGAATTGGGAGCCTTGTTATGCTGATGGGCGGGATGTAAATTGCCAACAGCCACTCTGGAGAAGTGTATGCTGTTTCCTGAAACATCTAAAAAACAAAGCAACAGAGCCTAGGGCACTTCCACTTATGGGCTTATAGCTTAGGGAAATTAAAATCAAAAAGACACAGCCACCCCAAAGTTTGGGACGGCTCTGTTTACAAGAACCTTGTTTACGGTACAAGTTCAATATCACAGAAAGCGAAAAATGGATAAAGAAGTTGTGGTACTTACGTACAATGCAATATCACTCAGCAATGAAATCTATGTCATCAGGCCCGTAGCAGCATAATGAGTGGATTAAGGTACGATGATTGTAAGTGAAATAAGTCACACAGAAAAAGAAACATCATAAGATATCACTACTACACGGAATGTAAACTTGGCTACACAGGAACTGAATTACAAAACAGAACAGGGTCTCAAATGTAGAAAACCAACTTACGCTAGCTTAAGGGGAAAGGTGAGTTGGGGTGCTGCATGAAACCAGAGATTGAAATTAGCACAGATACCGTTCCATAAGCCAAATATGTAATAGACAAGAGCTACTCCTTGCTCAACGAAGTGGACTCAACACCCCATATTAAACGCCTAAGAATATACCTGACTAGAAATAATCTTAAAACCTACGGATTTATATGTCTCCGAAAGACAATCAAGCGTGTGTACAGCGGCATAAATGCAGCAGTGATAGGATTGGTGAGGTTCGGTGAGCAAATGCAGACCCTTTGAAGTCATATTGCATGGTACCCATTCCATGGGTCTCAACTCTCCAGGTTTAAGGGATTCTTCCTTCAGCTAAAACATGCATGTGGAACCCAGAGTATGATCCACCGTGTGATCGGGAAACGTGTTCAAATGTGTCTCAGTTTTCGTCCCCTGGTACTCGGGTGCAAACTCCAAATGCTTTACTAATACTCTCCCCACTTGGAGAGTCAGTGCCTTTAACCTCCTGTTTGGCCCAGTTTGCAATTTCTGCGGAAAATGTACAGGAATAGGGAGAACCAATGAGAGACTAGCTGGGGGTGTCTGGACGGGCAAATTTAACTCTCATTTCCCACCAGGAAGAGGAATTAACCAAAGGCTCAGCGTGCCGTGCCGGAACCACACTAGGGCCTGAAGCAATCCTGCGGTGTTGCGGCCAGCTCACAAGAAAGCGAGTTGAAGAAACGAGCTCAGGGGCACTGTAATTCACAAACCTGCAGAGTTATAA
This sequence comes from Leucopleurus acutus, assembly GCF_964270905.1. Lineage (NCBI taxonomy): Eukaryota > Metazoa > Chordata > Mammalia > Artiodactyla > Delphinidae > Leucopleurus > Leucopleurus acutus. Next base: position 210,173 of record NW_028138981.1, read on the forward strand.
ATGACAGCTATCGTCCAAAAATATATTGAAGTAAGGCTGCCAAGAGGACTTGAAAGCGGGGCAGAATTGCAGGAAACCGATTTCAGGAGGTAGACGGGAATTGCATGTAAAGCATAGGAAAAGAGGCAGAACGTCCACAATGATGCACTTGGCCAAAAAGGGCGTATGCGTTTTTTCCTGAATATATTCAGGAAAAAACGCATACGCCCTTTTTGGCCAACCAAGCAAGCTTGCAAAGGAAATCTGCACTACAATGAAGTCTCACTGCCCACCGGTCAAAAGGGCCATCTGAAAAAAGTGTAAAATCCAGAAAGGCAAGACAGGACATGGAGAATTGGGAGCCTTGTTATGCTGATGGGCGGGATGTAAATTGCCAACAGCCACTCTGGAGAAGTGTATGCTGTTTCCTGAAACATCTAAAAAACAAAGCAACAGAGCCTAGGGCACTTCCACTTATGGTCCTATAGCTTAGGGAAATTAAAATCAAAAAGACACAGCCACCCCAAAGGTTGGGACGGCTCTGTTTACAAGAACCTCGTTTACGGTACAAGTTCAATATCACAGAAAGCGAAAAATGGATAAAGAAGTTGTGGTACTTACGTACAATGCAATATCACTCAGCAATGAAATCTATGTCATCAGGCCCGTAGCAGCATAATGAGTGGATTAAGGTACGATGATTGTAAGTGAAATAAGTCACACAGAAAAAGAAACATCGTAAGATATCACTACTACACGGAATGTAAACTTGGCTACACAGGAACTGAATTACAAAACAGAACAGGGTCTCAAATGTAGAAAACCAACTTACGCTAGCTTAAGGGGAAAGGTGAGTTGGGGTGCTGCATGAAACCAGAGATTGAAATTAGCACAGATACCGTTCCATAAGCCAAATATGTAATAGACAAGAGCTACTCCTTGCTCAACGAAGTGGACTCAACACCCCATATTAAACGCCTAAGAATATACCTGACTAGAAATAATCTTAAAACCTACGGATTTATATGTCTCCGAAAGACAATCAAGCATGTGTACAGCGGCATAAACGCAGCAGTGATAGGATTGGTGAGGTTCGGTGAGCAAATGCAGACCCTTTGAAGTCATATTGCATGGTACCCATTCCATGGGTCTCAACTCTCCAGGTTTAAGGGATTCTTCCTTCAGCTAAAACATGCATGTGGAACCCAGAGTATGATCCACCGTGTGATCGGGAAACGTGTTCAAATGTGTCTCAGTTTTCGTCCCCTGGTACTCGGGTGCAAACTCCAGACGCTTTACTAACACTCTCCCCACTTGGAGAGTCAGTGCCTTTAACCTCCTGTTTGGCCCAGTTTGCAATTTCTGCGGAAAATGTACAGGAATAGGGAGAACCAATGAGAGACTAGCTGGGGGTGTCTGGACGGGCAAATTTAACTCTCATTTCCCACCAGGAAGAGGAATTAACCAAAGGCTCAGCGTGCCGTGCCGGAACCACACTAGGGCCTGAAGCAATCCTGCGGTGTTGCGGCCAGCTCACAAGAAAGCGAGTTGAAGAAAGGAGCTCAGGGGCACTGTAATTCACAAACCTGCAGAGTTATAAATGACAGCTATCGTCCAAAAATATATTGAAGTAAGGCTGCCAAGAGGACTTGAAAGCGGGGCAGAATTGCAGGAAACCGATTTCAGGAGGTAGACGGGAATTGCATGTAAAGCATAGGAAAAGAGGCAGAACGTCCACAATGATGCACTTGGCCAAAAAGGGCGTATGCGTTTTTTCCTGAATATATTCAGGAAAAAACGCATACGCCCTTTTTGGCCAACCAAGCAAGCTTGCAAAGGAAATCTGCACTACAATGAAGTCTCACTGCCCCCCGGTCAAAAGGGCCATCTGAAAAAAGTGTAAAATCCAGAAAGGCAAGACAGGACATGGAGAATTGGGAGCCTTGTTATGCTGATGGGCGGGATGTAAATTGCCAACAGCCACTCTGGAGAAGTGTATGCTGTTTCCTGAAACATCTAAAAAACAAAGCAACAGAGCCTAGGGCACTTCCACTTATGGTCCTATAGCTTAGGGAAATTAAAATCAAAAAGACACAGCCACCCCAAAGTTTGGGACGGCTCTGTTTACAAGAACCTTGTTTACGGTACAAGTTCAATATCACAGAAAGCGAAAAATGGATAAAGAAGTTGTGGTACTTACGTACAATGCAATATCACTCAGCAATGAAATCTATGTCATCAGGCCCGTAGCAGCATAATGAGTGGATTAAGGTACGATGATTGTAAGTGAAATAAGTCACACAGAAAAAGAAACATCATAAGATATCACTACTACACGGAATGTAAACTTGGCTACACAGGAACTGAATTACAAAACAGAACAGGGTCTCAAATGTAGAAAACCAACTTACGCTAGCTTAAGGGGAAAGGTGAGTTGGGGTGCTGCATGAAACCAGAGATTGAAATTAGCACAGATACCGTTCCATAAGCCAAATATGTAATAGACAAGAGCTACTCCTTGCTCAACGAAGTGGACTCAACACCCCATATTAAACGCCTAAGAATATACCTGACTAGAAATAATCTTAAAACCTACGGATTTATATGTCTCCGAAAGACAATCAAGCGTGTGTACAGCGGCATAAACGCAGCAGTGATAGGATTGGTGAGGTTCGGTGAGCAAATGCAGACCCTTTGAAGTCATATTGCATGGTACCCATTCCATGGGTCTCAACTCTCCAGGTTTAAGGGATTCTTCCTTCAGCTAAAACATGCATGTGGAACCCAGAGTATGATCCACCGTGTGATCGGGAAACGTGTTCAAATGTGTCTCGTTTTCGTCCCTGGTACTCGGGTGCAACATTCCAGATGCTTTACTAACACTCTCCCCACTTGGAGAGTCAGTGCCTTTAACCTCCTGTTTGGCCCAGTTTGTAATTTCTGTGGAAAATGAATAGGAATAGGGAGAACGAAAGAGAGACTAGCTGGAGGTGTCTGGACGGGCAAATTTAACTCTCATTTCCCACCAGGAAGAGGAATTAACCAAAGGCTCAGCGTTCCGTGCCGGAACTACACTAGGGCCTGAAGCAATCCTGCGGTGTTGCGGCCAGCTCACAAGAAAGCGAGTTGAAGAAACGAGCTCAGGGGCACTGTAATTCACAAACCTGCAGAGTTATAAATGACAGCTATCGTCCAAAAATATATTGAAGTAAGGCTGCCAAGAGGACTTGAAAGCGGGGCAGAATTGCAGGAAATCGATTTCAGGAGGTACACTGGAATTGCATGTAAAGCATAGGAATAGAGGCAGAACGTCCAAAATGATGCACTTGGCCAAAAAGGGCGTATGCGTTTTTTCCTGAATATATTCAGGAAAACACGCATACGCCCTTTTTGGCCAACCAAGCAAGCTTGCAAAGGATATCTGCACTACAATGAAGTCTCACTGCCCCCCGGTCAAAAGGGCCATCTGAAAAAAGTGTAAAATCCAGAAAGGCAGGACAGGCCATGGAGAACTGGGAGCCTTGTTATGCTGATGGGCGGGATGTAAATTGCCAACAGCCACTCTGGAGAAGTGTATGCTGTTTCCTGAAACATCTAAAAAACAAAGCAACAGAGCCTAGGGCACTTCCACTTATGGTCCTATAGCTTAGGGAAATTAAAATCAAAAAGACACAGTCACCCCAAAGTTTGGGACGGCTCTGTTTACAAGAACCGCGTTTACGGTACAAGTTCAATATCACAGAAAGCGAAAAATGGATAAAGAAGTTGTGGTACTTACGTACAATGCAATATCACTCAGCAATGAAATCTATGTCATCAGGCCCGTAGCAGCATAATGAGTGGATTCAGGTACGATGATTCTAAGTGAAATAAGTCACACAGAAAAAGAAACACCATAAGATATCACTACTACACGGAAGGTAAACTTGGCTACACAAGAACTGAATTACAAAACAGAACAGGGTCGCAAATGTAGAAAACCAACTTATGCTTGCTTGAGGGGAAAGGTGAGTTGGTGTGCTGCATGAAACCAGAGATTGAAATTAGCACAGATACCGTTCCATAAGCCAAATATGTAATAGACAAGAGCTACTCCTTGCTGAACGAAGTGGACTCAACACCCCATATTAAACGCCTAAGAATATACCTGACTAGTAAGAATATTAAAACCTACGGATTTATATGTCTCTGAAAGAGAATCAAGCATGTGTACAGCAGCATAAACCCAGCAGTGATAGGATTGGTGAGGTTCGGTGAGCAAATGCAGACCCTTTGAAGTCATATTGCATGGTACCCATTCCATGGGTCTCAACTCTCCAGGTTTAATGGATTCTTCCTTCAGCTAAAACATGCATGTGGAACACAGAGTATGATCCACCGTGTGATCAGGAAACGTGTTCAAATGTGTCTCAGTTTTCGTCCCCTGGTACTCGGGTGCAACATTCCAGACGCTTTACTAACACTCTCTCCACTTGGAGAGTCAGTGCCTTTAACCTCCTGTATGGCCCAGTTTGCAATTTCTGCGGAAAATGTACAGGAATAGGGAGAACCAATGATAAACTAGCTGGAGGTGTCTGGACGGGCAAATTTAACTCTCATTTCCCACCAGGAAGAGGAATTAACCAAAGGCACAGCGTGCCGTGCCGGATCCACACTAGGGCCTGAAGCAATCCTACGGTGTTGCGGCCAGCTCACAAAAAAGCGAGTTGAAGAAAGGAGCTCAGGGGCACTGTAATTCACAAACCTGCAGAGTTATAAATGACAGCTATCGTCCAAAAATATATTGAAGTAAGGCTGCCAAGAGGACTTGAAAGTGGTGCAGAATTGCACGAAACCGATTTCAGGAGGTAGACTGGAATTGCATGTAAAGCATAGGAAAAGAGGCAGAACATCCACAACGATGCACTTGGCCAAAAAGGGCGTATGCGTTTTTTCCTGAATATACGCATACGCCCTTTTTGGCCAACCAAGCAAGCTTGCAAAGGAAATCTGCACTACAATGAAGTCTCACTGCCCCCCGGTCAAAATGGCCATCTGAAAAAAGTGTAAAATCCAGAAAGGCAGGACAGGCCATGGAGAACTGGGAGCCTTGTTATGCTGATGGGCGGGATGTAAATTGCCAACAGCCACTCTGGAGAAGTGTATGGTGTTTCCTGAAACATCTAAAAAACAAAGCAACAGAGCCTAGGGCACTTCCACTTATGGTCCTATAGCTTAGGGAAATTAAAATCAAAAAGACACAGCCACCCCAAAGTTTGGGACGGCTCTGTTTACAAGAACCTCGTTTATGGTACAAGTTCAATATCACAGAAAGCGAAAAATGGATAAAGAATTTGTGGTACTTACGTACAATGCAATATCACTCAGCAATGAAATCTATGTCATCAGGCCCGTAGCAGCATAATGAGTGGATTCAGGAACAATGATTCTAAGTGAAATAAGTCACACAGAAAAAGAAACATCAAAAGATATCACCAATACATGGAATGTAAACTTGGCTACACAGGAACTGAATTACAAAACAGAACAGGGTCTCAAATGTAGAAAACCAACTTATGCTTGCTTAAGGGGAAAGGTGAGTTGGGGTGCTGCATGAAACCAGAGATTGAAATTAGCACAGATACAGTTCCATAAGCCAAATATGCAATAGACAAGAGCTACTCCTTGCTGAACGAAGTGGACTCAACACCCCATATTAAACGCCTAAGAATATACCTGACTAGAAATAATCTTAAAACCTACGGATTTATATGTCTCCGAAAGAGAATCAAGCGTGTGTACGGCGGCATAAACGCAGCAGTGATAGGATTGGTGAGGTTCGGTGAGCAAATGCAGACCCTTTGAAGTCATATTGCATGGTACCCATTCCATGGGTCTCAACTCTCCATGTTTAAGGGATTCTTCCTTCAGCTAAAACATGCATGTGGAATACAGAGTATGATCCACCGTGTGATCGGGAAACGTGTTCAAATGTGTCTCAGTTTTCGTCTCGTGGAACTCGGGTGCAACATTCCAGATGCTTTACTAACACTCTCCCCACTTGGAGAGTCAGTGCCTTTAACCTCCTGTTTGGCCCAGTTTGCAATTTCTGTGGAAAATGAACAGGAATAGGGAGAACGAAAGAGAGACAAGCTAGAGGTGTGTGGACGGGCAAATTTAACTCTCATTTCCCACCAGGAAGAGGAATTAACCAAAGGCTCAGCGTGCCGTGCCGGAACTACACTAGGGCCTGAAGCAATCCTGCGGTGTTGCGGCCAGCTCACAAGAAAGCGAGTTGAAGAAAGGAGCTCAGGGGCACTGTAATTCACAAACCTGCAGAGTTATAAATGACAGCTATCGTCCAAAAATATATTGAAGTAAGGCTGCCAAGAGGACTTGAAAGCGGGGCAGAATTGCAGGAAATCGATTTCAGGAGGTACACTGGAATTGCATGTAAAGCATAGGAAAAGAGGCAGAACGTCCACAATGATGCACTTGGCCAAAAAGGGCGTATGCGTTTTTTCCTGAATATATTCAGGAAAAAACGCATACGCCCTTTTTGGCCAACCAAGCAAGCTTGCAAAGGATATCTGCACTACAATGAAGTCTCACTGCCTCCTGGTCAAAAGGGCCATCTGAAAAAAGTGTAAAATCCAGAAAGGCAGGACAGGCCATGGAGAACTGGGAGCCTTGTTATGCTGATGGGCGGGATGTAAATTGCCAACAGCCACTCTGGAGAAGTGTATGGTGTTTCCTGAAACATCTAAAAAACAAAGCAACAAAGCCTAGGGCACTTCCACTTATGGTCCTATAGATTAGGGAAATTAAAATCAAAAAGACACGGTCACCCCAAAGTTTGGGACGGCTCTGTTTACAAGAACCTCGTTTACGGTACAAGTTCAATATCACAGAAAGGGAAAATGGATAAAGATGTTGTGGTACTTACGTACAATGCAATATCACTCAGCAATGAAATCTATGTCATCAGGCCCGTAGCAGCATAATGAGTGGATTCAGGTATGATGATTCTAAGTGAAATAAGTCACACAGAAAAAGAAACAACATAAGATATAACTACTACACGGAAGGTAAACTTGGCTACACAAGAACTGAATTACAAAACAGAACAGGGTCTCAAATGTAGAAAACCAACTTATGCTTGCTTAAGGGGAAAGGTGAGTTGGGGTGCTGCATGAAACCAGAGATTGAAATTAGCACAGATACCGTTCCATAAGCCAAATATGTAATAGACAAGAGCTACTCCTTGCTCAACGAAGTGGACTCAACACCCCATATTAAACGCTTAAGAATACACCTGACTAGAAATAATCTTAAAAACTACGGATATATATGTCTCCGAAAGAGAATCAAGCGTGTGTACAGCGGCATAAACGCAGCAGTGATAGGATTGGTGAGGTTCGGTGAGCAAATGCAGACCCTTTGAAGTCATATTGCATGGTACCCATTCCATGGGTCTCAACTCTCCAAGTTTAAGGGATTCTTCCTTCAGCTAAAACATGCATGTGGAACACAGAGTATGATCCACCGTGTGATCAGGAAACGTGTTCAAATGTGTCTCAGTTTTCGTCCCCTGGTACTCGGGTGCAACACTCCAGACGCTTTAATAACACTCTCCTCACTTGGAGAGTCAGTGCCTTTAACCTCCTGTATGGCCCAGTTTGCAATTTCTGCAGAAAATGTACAGGAATAGGGAGAACCAATGAGAAACTAGCTGGAGGTGTCTGGACGGGCAAATTTAACTCTCATTTCCCACCAGAAAGAGGAATTAACCAAAGGCTCAGCGTTCCGTGCCGGAACTACACTAGGACCTGAAGCAATCCTGCGGTGTTGCGGCCAGCTCACAAGAAAGCGAGTTGAAGAAACGAGCTCAGGGGCACTGTAATTCACAAACCTGCAGAGTTATAAATGACAGCTATCGTCCAAAAATATATTGAAGTAAGGCTGCCAAGAGGACTTGAAAGCGGGGCAGAATTGCAGGAAATCGATTTCAGGAGGTACACTGGAATTGCATGTAAAGCATAGGAATAGAGGCAGAACGTCCAAAATGATGCACTTGGCCAAAAAGGGCGTATGCGTTTTTTCCTGAATATATTCAGGAAAACACGCATACGCCCTTTTTGGCCAACCAAGCAAGCTTGCAAAGGATATCTGCACTACAATGAAGTCTCACTGCCCCCCGGTCAAAAGGGCCATCTGAAAAAAGTGTAAAATCCAGAAAGGCAGGACAGGCCATGGAGAACTGGGAGCCTTGTTATGCTGATGGGCGGGATGTAAATTGCCAACAGCCACTCTGGAGAAGTGTATGCTGTTTCCTGAAACATCTAAAAAACAAAGCAACAGAGCCTAGGGCACTTCCACTTATGGTCCTATAGCTTAGGGAAATTAAAATCAAAAAGACACAGTCACCCCAAAGTTTGGGACGGCTCTGTTTACAAGAACCGCGTTTACGGTACAAGTTCAATATCACAGAAAGCGAAAAATGGATAAAGAAGTTGTGGTACTTACGTACAATGCAATATCACTCAGCAATGAAATCTATGTCATCAGGCCCGTAGCAGCATAATGAGTGGATTCAGGTACGATGATTCTAAGTGAAATAAGTCACACAGAAAAAGAAACACCATAAGATATCACTACTACACGGAAGGTAAACTTGGCTACACAAGAACTGAATTACAAAACAGAACAGGGTCGCAAATGTAGAAAACCAACTTATGCTTGCTTGAGGGGAAAGGTGAGTTGGTGTGCTGCATGAAACCAGAGATTGAAATTAGCACAGATACCGTTCCATAAGCCAAATATGTAATAGACAAGAGCTACTCCTTGCTGAACGAAGTGGACTCAACACCCCATATTAAACGCCTAAGAATATACCTGACTAGTAAGAATATTAAAACCTACGGATTTATATGTCTCTGAAAGAGAATCAAGCATGTGTACAGCAGCATAAACCCAGCAGTGATAGGATTGGTGAGGTTCGGTGAGCAAATGCAGACCCTTTGAAGTCATATTGCATGGTACCCATTCCATGGGTCTCAACTCTCCAGGTTTAATGGATTCTTCCTTCAGCTAAAACATGCATGTGGAACACAGAGTATGATCCACCGTGTGATCAGGAAACGTGTTCAAATGTGTCTCAGTTTTCGTCCCCTGGTACTCGGGTGCAACATTCCAGACGCTTTACTAACACTCTCTCCACTTGGAGAGTCAGTGCCTTTAACCTCCTGTATGGCCCAGTTTGCAATTTCTGCGGAAAATGTACAGGAATAGGGAGAACCAATGATAAACTAGCTGGAGGTGTCTGGACGGGCAAATTTAACTCTCATTTCCCACCAGGAAGAGGAATTAACCAAAGGCACAGCGTGCCGTGCCGGATCCACACTAGGGCCTGAAGCAATCCTACGGTGTTGCGGCCAGCTCACAAAAAAGCGAGTTGAAGAAAGGAGCTCAGGGGCACTGTAATTCACAAACCTGCAGAGTTATAAATGACAGCTATCGTCCAAAAATATATTGAAGTAAGGCTGCCAAGAGGACTTGAAAGTGGTGCAGAATTGCACGAAACCGATTTCAGGAGGTAGACTGGAATTGCATGTAAAGCATAGGAAAAGAGGCAGAACATCCACAACGATGCACTTGGCCAAAAAGGGCGTATGCGTTTTTTCCTGAATATACGCATACGCCCTTTTTGGCCAACCAAGCAAGCTTGCAAAGGAAATCTGCACTACAATGAAGTCTCACTGCCCCCCGGTCAAAATGGCCATCTGAAAAAAGTGTAAAATCCAGAAAGGCAGGACAGGCCATGGAGAACTGGGAGCCTTGTTATGCTGATGGGCGGGATGTAAATTGCCAACAGCCACTCTGGAGAAGTGTATGGTGTTTCCTGAAACATCTAAAAAACAAAGCAACAGAGCCTAGGGCACTTCCACTTATGGTCCTATAGCTTAGGGAAATTAAAATCAAAAAGACACAGCCACCCCAAAGTTTGGGACGGCTCTGTTTACAAGAACCTCGTTTATGGTACAAGTTCAATATCACAGAAAGCGAAAAATGGATAAAGAATTTGTGGTACTTACGTACAATGCAATATCACTCAGCAATGAAATCTATGTCATCAGGCCCGTAGCAGCATAATGAGTGGATTCAGGAACAATGATTCTAAGTGAAATAAGTCACACAGAAAAAGAAACATCAAAAGATATCACCAATACATGGAATGTAAACTTGGCTACACAGGAACTGAATTACAAAACAGAACAGGGTCTCAAATGTAGAAAACCAACTTATGCTTGCTTAAGGGGAAAGGTGAGTTGGGGTGCTGCATGAAACCAGAGATTGAAATTAGCACAGATACAGTTCCATAAGCCAAATATGCAATAGACAAGAGCTACTCCTTGCTGAACGAAGTGGACTCAACACCCCATATTAAACGCCTAAGAATATACCTGACTAGAAATAATCTTAAAACCTACGGATTTATATGTCTCCGAAAGAGAATCAAGCGTGTGTACGGCGGCATAAACGCAGCAGTGATAGGATTGGTGAGGTTCGGTGAGCAAATGCAGACCCTTTGAAGTCATATTGCATGGTACCCATTCCATGGGTCTCAACTCTCCATGTTTAAGGGATTCTTCCTTCAGCTAAAACATGCATGTGGAATACAGAGTATGATCCACCGTGTGATCGGGAAACGTGTTCAAATGTGTCTCAGTTTTCGTCTCGTGGAACTCGGGTGCAACATTCCAGATGCTTTACTAACACTCTCCCCACTTGGAGAGTCAGTGCCTTTAACCTCCTGTTTGGCCCAGTTTGCAATTTCTGTGGAAAATGAACAGGAATAGGGAGAACGAAAGAGAGACAAGCTAGAGGTGTGTGGACGGGCAAATTTAACTCTCATTTCCCACCAGGAAGAGGAATTAACCAAAGGCTCAGCGTGCCGTGCCGGAACTACACTAGGGCCTGAAGCAATCCTGCGGTGTTGCGGCCAGCTCACAAGAAAGCGAGTTGAAGAAAGGAGCTCAGGGGCACTGTAATTCACAAACCTGCAGAGTTATAAATGACAGCTATCGTCCAAAAATATATTGAAGTAAGGCTGCCAAGAGGACTTGAAAGCGGGGCAGAATTGCAGGAAATCGATTTCAGGAGGTACACTGGAATTGCATGTAAAGCATAGGAAAAGAGGCAGAACGTCCACAATGATGCACTTGGCCAAAAAGGGCGTATGCGTTTTTTCCTGAATATATTCAGGAAAAAACGCATACGCCCTTTTTGGCCAACCAAGCAAGCTTGCAAAGGATATCTGCACTACAATGAAGTCTCACTGCCTCCTGGTCAAAAGGGCCATCTGAAAAAAGTGTAAAATCCAGAAAGGCAGGACAGGCCATGGAGAACTGGGAGCCTTGTTATGCTGATGGGCGGGATGTAAATTGCCAACAGCCACTCTGGAGAAGTGTATGGTGTTTCCTGAAACATCTAAAAAACAAAGCAACAAAGCCTAGGGCACTTCCACTTATGGTCCTATAGATTAGGGAAATTAAAATCAAAAAGACACGGTCACCCCAAAGTTTGGGACGGCTCTGTTTACAAGAACCTCGTTTACGGTACAAGTTCAATATCACAGAAAGGGAAAATGGATAAAGATGTTGTGGTACTTACGTACAATGCAATATCACTCAGCAATGAAATCTATGTCATCAGGCCCGTAGCAGCATAATGAGTGGATTCAGGTATGATGATTCTAAGTGAAATAAGTCACACAGAAAAAGAAACAACATAAGATATAACTACTACACGGAAGGTAAACTTGGCTACACAAGAACTGAATTACAAAACAGAACAGGGTCTCAAATGTAGAAAACCAACTTATGCTTGCTTAAGGGGAAAGGTGAGTTGGGGTGCTGCATGAAACCAGAGATTGAAATTAGCACAGATACCGTTCCATAAGCCAAATATGTAATAGACAAGAGCTACTCCTTGCTCAACGAAGTGGACTCAACACCCCATATTAAACGCTTAAGAATACACCTGACTAGAAATAATCTTAAAAACTACGGATATATATGTCTCCGAAAGAGAATCAAGCGTGTGTACAGCGGCATAAACGCAGCAGTGATAGGATTGGTGAGGTTCGGTGAGCAAATGCAGACCCTTTGAAGTCATATTGCATGGTACCCATTCCATGGGTCTCAACTCTCCAAGTTTAAGGGATTCTTCCTTCAGCTAAAACATGCATGTGGAACACAGAGTATGATCCACCGTGTGATCAGGAAACGTGTTCAAATGTGTCTCAGTTTTCGTCCCCTGGTACTCGGGTGCAACACTCCAGACGCTTTAATAACACTCTCCTCACTTGGAGAGTCAGTGCCTTTAACCTCCTGTATGGCCCAGTTTGCAATTTCTGCAGAAAATGTACAGGAATAGGGAGAACCAATGAGAAACTAGCTGGAGGTGTCTGGACGGGCAAATTTAACTCTCATTTCCCACCAGAAAGAGGAATTAACCAAAGGCTCAGCGTGCCGTGCCGGAACCACACTAGGGCCTGAAGCAATCCTACGGTGTTGCGGCCAGCTCACAAGAAAGCGAGTTGAAGAAAGGAGCTCAGGGGCACTGTAATTCACAAACCTGCAGAGTTATAAGTGACAGCTATCGTCCAAAAATATATTGAAGTAAGGCTGCCAAGAGGACTTGAAAGCGGGGCAGAATTGCAGGAAACCGATTTCAGGAGGTAGACGGGAATTGCATGTAAAGCATAGGAAAAGAGGCAGAACGTCCACAATGATGCACTTGGCCAAAAAGGGCGTATGCGTTTTTTCCTGAATATATTCAGGAAAAAACGCATACGCCCTTTTTGGCCAACCAAGCAAGCTTGCAAAGGAAATCTGCACTACAATGAAGTCTCACTGCCCCCCGGTCAAAAGGGCCATCTGAAAAAAGTGTAAAATCCAGAAAGGCAGGACAGGCCATGGAGAACTGGGAGCCTTGTTATGCTGGTGGGTGGGATGTAAATTGCCAACAGCCACTCTGGAGAAGTGTATGGTGTTTCCTGAAACATCTAAAAAACAAAGCAACAGAGCCTAGGGCACTTCCACTTATGGTCCTATAGCTTAGGGAAATTAAAATCAAAAAGACACAGCCACCCCAAAGTTTGGGACGGCTCTGTTTACAAGAACCTCGTTTACGTTACAAGTTCAATATCACAGAAAGCGAAAAATGGATAAAGAAGTTGTGGTACTTACGTACAATGCAATATCACTCAGCAATGAAATCTATGTCATCAGGTCCGTAGCAGCATAATGAGTGGATGCAGGTACGATGATTCTAAGTGAAATAAGTCACACAGAAAAAGAAACATCATAAGGTATCACTACTACACGGAATGGAAACTTGGCTACACAGGAACTGAATTACAAAACAGAACAGGGTCACAAATGTAGAAAACCAACTTATGCTTGCTTAAGGGGAAAGGTGAGTTGGGGTGCTGCATGAAACCAGAGATTGAAATTAGCACAGATACCGTTCCATAAGCCAAATATGTAATAGACAAGAGCTACTCCTTGCTCAACGAAGTGGACTCAACACCCCATATTAAACGCTTAAGAATACACCTGACTAGAAATAATCTTAAAAACTACGGATATATATGTCTCCGAAAGAGAATCAAGCGTGTGTACAGCGGCATAAACGCAGCAGTGATAGGATTGGTGAGGTTCGGTGAGCAAATGCAGACCCTTTGAAGTCATATTGCATGGTACCCATTCCATGGGTCTCAACTCTCCAGGTTTAAGGGATTCTTCCTTCAGCTAAAACATGCATGTGGAACCCAGAGTATGATCCACCATGTGATCGGGAAACGTGTTCAAATGTGTCTCAGTTTTCGTCCCCTGGTACTCGGGTGCAACATTCAAGACGCTTTACTAACACTCTCCCCACTTGGAGAGTCAGTGCCTTTAAACTCCTGTTTGGCCCAGTTTGCAATTTCTGCGGAAAATGTACAGGAATAGGGAGAACGAAAGAGAGACTAGCTGGAGGTGTCTGGACGGGCAAATTTAACTCTCATTTCCCACCAGGAAGAGAAATTAACCAAAGGTTCAGCGTGCCGTGCCGGAACCACACTAGGGCCTGAAGCAATCCTGCGGTGTTGCGGCTAGCTCACAAGAAAGCGAGTTGAAGAAAGGAGCTCAGGGGCACTGTAATTCACAAACCTGCAGAGTTATAAATGACAGCTGTCGTCCAAAAATATATTGAAGTAAGGCTGCCAAGAGGACTTGAAAGCGGGGCAGAATTGCAGGAAACCGATTTCAGGAGGTAGACGGGAATTGCATGTAAAGCATAGGAAAAGAGGCAGAACGTCCACAATGATGCACTTGGCCAAAAAGGGCGTATGCGTTTTTTCCTGAATATATTCAGGAAAAAACGCATACGCCCTTTTTAGCCAACCAAGCAAGCTTGCAAAGGAAATCTGCACTACAATGAAGTCTCACTGCCCCCTGGTCAAAAGGGCCATCTGAAAAAAGTGAAAAATCCAGAAAGGCAAGACAGGACATGGAGAATTGGGAGCCTTGTTATGCTGATGGGCGGGATGTAAATTGCCAACAGCCACTCTGGAGAAGTGTATGCTGTTTCCTGAAACATCTAAAAAACAAAGCAACAGAGCCTAGGGCACTTCCACTTATGGTCCTATAGCTTAGGGATATTAAAATCAAAAAGACACAGCCACCCCAAAGTTTGGGACGGCTCTGTTTACAAGAATCTTGTTTACGGTACAAGTTCAATATCACAAAAGCGAAAAATGGATAAAGAAGTTGTGGTACTTACGTACAATGCAATATCACTCAGCAATGAAATCTTGTCATCAGGCCCGTCGCAGCATAATGAGTGGATTCAGGTACGATGATTCTAAGTGAAATAAGTCACACAGTAAAAGAAACATCATAAGATATCACTACTACACGGAATATAAACTTGGCTACACAAGAACTGAATTACAAAACACAACAGGGTCTCAAATGTAGAACACCAACTTATGCTTGCTTAAGGGGAAAGGTGAGTTGGGGTGCTGCATGAAACCAGAGATTGAAATTAGCACAGATACCGTTCCATAAGCCAAATATGCAATAGACAAGAGCTACTCCTTGCTGAACGAAGTGGACTCAACACCCCATATTAAACGCCTAAGAATATACCTGACTAGAAATAATCTTAAAACCTACGGATTTATATGTCTACGAAAGAGAATCAAGCGTGTGAACGGCGGCATAAACGCAGCAGTGATAGGATTGGTGAGGTTCGGTGAGCAAATGCAGACCCTTTGAAGTCATATTGCATGGTACCCATTCCATGGGTCTCAACTCTCCAAGTTTAAGGGATTCTTCCTTCAGCTAAAACATGCATGTGGAACACAGAGTATGATCCACCGTATGATCAGGAAACGTGTTCAAATGTGTCTCAGTTTTCGTCCCCTGTTACTCGGGTGCAACACTCCAGACGCTTTACTAACACTCACCCCACTTGGAGAGTCAGTGCCTTTAACCTCCTGTATGGCCCAGTTTGCAATTTCTGCGGAAAATGTACAGGAATAGGGAGAACCAATGAGAAACTAGCTGGAGATGTCTGGACGGGCAAATTTAACTCTCATTTCCGACCAGAAAGAGGAATTAACTAAAGGCTCAGCATGCCGTGCCGGAACCACACTAGGGCCTGAAGCAATCCTGCGGTGTTGCGGCCAGCTCACAAGAAAGCGAGTTGAAGAAAGGAGCTCAGGGGCACTGTAATTCACAAACCTGCAGAGTTATAAATGACAGCTATCGTCCAAAAATATATTGAAGTAAGGCTGCCAAGAGGACTTGAAAGCGGGGCAGAATTGCAGGAAACCGATTTCAGGAGGTAGACGGGAATTGCATGTAAAGCATAGGAAAAGAGGCAGAACGTCCACAATGATGCACTTGGCCAAAAAGGGCGTATGCGTTCTTTCCTGAATATATTCAGGAAAAAACGTATACGCACTTTTTGGCCAACCAAGCAAGCTTGCAAAGATAATCAACACTACAATGAAGTCTCACTGCAGCCCAGTCAAAAGGGCCATCTGAAAAATGTGTAAAATCCAGAAAGGCAGGACAGGCCATGGAGAACTGGGAGCCTTGTTATGCTGATGGGCGGGATGTAAATTGCCAACAGCCACTCTGGAGAAGTGTATGGTGTTTCCTGAAACATCTAAAAAACAAAGCAACAGAGCCTAGGGCACTTCCACTTATGGTCCTATAGCTTAGGGAAATTAAAATCAAAAAGACACAGCCACCCCAAAGTTTGGGACGGCTCTGTTTACAAGAACCTCGTTTACGGTACAAGTTCAATATCACAGAAAGCGAAAAATGGATAAAGAAGTTGTGGTACTTACGTACAATGCAATATCACTCAGCAATGAAATCTATGTCATCAGGCCCGTAGCAGCATAATGAGTGGATTCAGGTACGATGATTCTAAGTGAAATAAGTCACACAGAAAAAGAAACATCATAAGATATCACTACTACACGGAAGGTAAACTTGGCTACACAGGAACTGAATTACAAAACAGAACAGGGTCTCAAATGTAGAAAACCAACTTATGCTTGCTTAAGGGGAAAGGTGAGTTGGGGTGCTGCATGAAACCAGAGATTGAAATTAGCACAGATACCGTTCCATAAGCCAAATATGCAATAGACAAGAGCTACTCCTTGCTGAACGAAGTGGACTCAACACCCCATATTAAACGCCTAAGAATATACCTGACTAGAAATAATCTTAAAACCTACGGATGTATATGTCTCCAAAAGTGAATCAAGCGTGTGTACAGCGGCATAAACGCAGCAGTGATAGGATTGGTGAGGTTCGGTGAGCAAATGCAGACCCTTTGAAGTCATATTGCATGGTACCCATTCCATGGGTCTCAACTCTCCAAGTTTAAGGGATTCTTCCTTCAGCTAAAACATGCATGTGGAACCCAGAGTATGATCCACCGTGTGATCGGGAAACGTGTTCAAATGTGTCTCAGTTTTCGTCCCCTGGTACTCGGGTGCAACATTCAAGACGCTTTACTAACACTCTCCCCACTTGGAGAGTCAGTGCCTTTAAACTCCTGTTTGGCCCAGTTTGCAATTTCTGTGGAAAATGTACAGGAATAGGGAGAACCAATGAGAGACTAGCTGGAGGTGTCTGGACGGGCAAATTTAACTCTCATTTCCCACCAGGAAGAGGAATTAACCAAAGGCTCAGCATGCCGTGCCGGGAAACAAACTAGGGCCTGAAGCAATCCTACGGTGTTGCGGCCAGCTCAAAAGAAAGCGAGTTGAAGAAAGCTCAGGGGCACTGTAATTCACAAACCTGCAGAGTTATAAATGACAGCTATCTTCCAAAAATATATTGAAGTAAGGCAGCCAAGAGGAGTTGAAAGCGGGGCAGAATTGCAGGAAACCGATTTCAGGAGGTAGACTGGAATTGCATGTAAAGCATAGGAAAAGAGGCAGAACGTCCACAATGATGCACTTGGCCAAAAAGGGCGTATGCGTTTTTTCCTGAATATATTCAGGAAAAAACGCATACGCCCTTTTTGGCCAACCAAGCAAGCTTGAAAAGGAAATCTGCACTACAATGAAGTCTCACTGCCCCCCGGTCAAAAGGGCCATCTGAAAAAAGTGTAAAATCCAGAAAGGCAGGACAGGCCATGGAGAACTGGGAGCCTTGTTATGCTGATGGGCGGCATGTAAATTGCCAGCAGCCACTCTGGCGAAGTGTATGGTGTTTCCTGAAACATCCAAAAAACAAAGCAACAGAGCCTAGGGCACTTCCACTTATGGTCCTATAGCTTAGGGAAATTAAAATCAAAAAGACACAGCCACCCCAAGTTTGGGACGGCTCTGTTTACAAGAACCTCGTTTACGGTACAAGTTCAATATCACAGAAAGCGAAAAATGGATAAAGAAGTTGTGGTACTTACGTACAATGCAATATCACTCAGCAATGAAATCTATGTCATCAGGCCTGTAGCAGCATAATGAGTGGATTCAGGTACGATGATTCTAAGTGAAATAAGTCACACAGGTCTTACCTGGTGGCGCAGTGGTTGAGAGTCCGCCTGCCGATGCAGAGTACATGGGTTCGTGCCCCGATCCGGGAAGATCCCACATGCCGCGGAGTGGCTGGGCCTGTGAGCCATGGCCGCTGAGCCTGCGCGTCCGGAGCCTGTGCTCTGCAATGGGAAAGACCACAACAGTGAGAGGCCCACGTACCGCAAAAAAAAAAATAAATAAAAAAATAAAAAAATAAAAAAATAAAAAATAAGTCACACAGAAAAAGAAACATCATAAGATATCACTACTACACGGATGTAAACTTGGTTACACAGGAACTAAATTACTAAACAGAACAGAGTGTGAAATGTAGAAAACCAATTTATGCTTGCTTAAGGGGAAAGGTGAGTTGGGGTGCTGCATACAACAAGAGATTGAAATTAGCACAGATACCGTTCCATAAGCCAAATATATAATAGACAAGTGCTACTCCTTGCTCAACGAAGTGGACTCAACACCCCATATTAAACGCCTAACAATATACCTGACTAGTAAGAATCTTAAAAACTATGGATTTATATGTCTCCGAAAGAGAATCAAGCGTGTGTACAGCGGCATAAACGCAGCAGTGATAGGATTGGTGAGGTTCGGTGAGCAAATGCAGACCCTTTGAAGTCATATTGCATGGTACCCATTCCATGGGTCTCAACTCTCCAGGTTTAAGGGATTCTTCCTTCAGCTAAAACATGCATGTGGAACCCAGAGTATGATCCACCGTGTGATCGGAAAACGTGTTCAAATGTGTCTCAGTTTACGTCCCCTGGTACTCGGGTGCAACATTCCAGACGCTTTACTAACACTCTCCCCACTTGGAGAGTCAGTGCCTTTAACCTCCTGTTTGGCCCAGTTTGCAATTTCTGTGGAAAATGAACAGGAATAGGGAGAACCAATGAGAGACTAGCTGGAGCTGTCTGGACGGGCAAATTTAACTCTCATTTCCCACCAGGAAGAGGAATTAACCAAAGGCTCAGCATGCCGTGCCGGGAAACAAACTAGGGCCTGAAGCAATCCTGCGGTGTTGCGGCCAGCTCACAAGAAAGCGAGTTGAAGAAAGGAGCTCAGGGGCACTGTAATTCACAAACCTGCAGAGTTATAAATGACAGCTATCGTCCAAAAATATATTGAAGTAAGGCTGCCAAGAGGACTTGAAAGCGGGGCAGAATTGCAGGAAACCGATTTCAGGAGGTAGACGGGAATTGCATGTAAAGCATAGGAAAAGAGGCAGAACGTCCACAATGATGCACTTGGCCAAAAAGGGCGTATGTGTTCTTTCCTGAATATATTCAGGAAAAAACGCATACGCACTTTTTGGCCAACCAAGCAAGCTTGCAAAGATAATCAACACTACAATGAAGTCTCACTGCAGCCCAGTCAAAAGGGCCATCTGAAAAATGTGTAAAATCCAGAAAGGCAGGACAGGCCTTGGAGAACTGGGAGCCTTGTTATGCTGATGGGCGGGATGTAAATTGCCAACAGCCACTCTGGAGAAGTGTATGGTGTTTCCTGAAACATCTAAAAAACAAAGCAACAGAGCCTAGGGCACTTCCACTTATGGTCCTATAGCTTAGGAAAATTAAAATCAAAAAGACACAGCCACCCCAAAGTTTGGGACGGCTCTGTTTACAAGAACCTCGTTTATGGTACAAGTTCAATATCACAGAAAGCGAAAAATGGATAAAGAAGTTGTGGTACTTACGTACAATGCAATATCATTCAGCAATGAAATCTATGTCATCAGGCCCGTAGCAGCATAATGAGTGGATTCAGGTATGATGATTCTAAGTGAAATAAGTCACACAGAAAAAGAAACATCATAAGATATCACTACTACACGGAAGGTAAACTTGGCTACACAGGAACTGAATTACAAAACAGAACAGGGTCTCAAATGTAGAAAACCAACTTATGCTTGCTTAAGGGGAAAGGTGAGTTGGGGTGCTGCATGAAACCAGAGATTGAAATTAGCACAGATACCGTTCCATAAGCCAAATATGCAATAGACAAGAGCTACTCCTTGCTGAACGAAGTGGACTCAACACCCCATATTAAACGCCTAAGAATATACCTGACTAGAAATAATCTTAAAACCTACGGATGTATATGTCTCCAAAAGTGAATCAAGCGTGTGTACAGCGGCATAAACGCAGCAGTGATAGGATTGGTGAGGTTCGGTGAGCAAATGCAGACCCTTTGAAGTCATATTGCATGGTACCCATTCCATGGGTCTCAACTCTCCAAGTTTAAGGGATTCTTCCTTCAGCTAAAACATGCATGTGGAACACAGAGTATGATCCACCGTGTGATCAGGAAACGTGTTCAAATGTGTCTCAGTTTTCGTCCCCTGGTACTCGGGTGCAACATTCAAGACGCTTTACTAACACTCTCCCCACTTGGAGAGTCAGTGTCTTTAAACTCCTGTTTGGCCCAGTTTGCAATTTCTGCGGAAACTGTACAGGAATAGGGAGAACCAATGAGAGACTAGCTGGAGGTGTGTGGACGGGCAAATTTAACTCTCATTTCCCACCAGGAAGAGGAATTAACCAAAGGCTCAGCGTGCCGTGCCGGAACCACACTAGGGCCTGAAGCAATCCTGCGGTGTTGCGGCCAGCTCACAAGAAAGCGAGTTGAAGAAAGGAGCTCAGGGGCACTGTAATTCACAAACATGCAGAGTTATAAATGACAGCTATCGTCCAAAAATATATTGAAGTAAGGCTGCCAAGAGGACTTGAAAGCGGGGCAGAATTGCAGGAAACCGATAACAGGAGGTAGACGGGAATTGCATGTAAAGCATAGGAAAAGAGGCAGAACGTCCACAATGATGCACTTGGCCAAAAAGGGCGTATGCATTTTTTCCTGAATATATTCAGGAAAAAACGCATACGCCCTTTTTGGCCAACCAAGCAAGCTTGCAAAGGAAATCTGCACTACAATGAAGTCTCACTGCCCCCCGGTCAAAAGGGCCATCTGAAAAAAGTGTAAAATCCAGAAAGGCAGGACAGGCCATGGAGAACTGGGAGCCTTGTTATGCTGGTGGGCGGGATGTAAATTGCCAACAGCCACTCTGGAGAAGTGTATGGTGTTTCCTGAAACATCTAAAAAACAAGCAACAGAGCCTAGGGCACTTCCACTTATGGTCCTATAGCTTAGGGAAATTAAAATCAAAAAGACACAGCCACCCCAAAGTTTGGTTCGGCTCTGTTTACAAGAATCTTGTTTACGGTACAAGTTCAATATCACAAAAGCGAAAAATGGATAAAGAAGTTGTGGTACTTACGTACAATGCAATATCACTCAGCAATGAAATCTTGTCATCAGGCCCGTCGCAGCATAATGAGTGGATTCAGCTACGATGATTCTAAGTGAAATAAGTCACACAGAAAAAGAAACATCATAAGATATCACTACTACACGGAATGTAAACTTGGCTACACAGGAACTGAATTACAAAACAGAACAGGGTCTCAAATGTAGAAAACCAACTTATGCTTGCTTAAGGGGAAAGGTGAGTTGGGGTGCTGCATGAAACCAGAGATTGAAATTAGCACAGATACCGTGCCATAAGCCAAATATGTAATAGACAAGAGCTACTCCTTGCTAAACGAAGTGTACTCAACACCCCATATTAAACGCCTAAGAATACACCTGACTAGTAAGAATCTTAAAACCTGTGGATTTATATGTCTCCGAAAGAGAATCAAGCGTGTGTACGGTGGCATAAACGCAGCAGTGATAGGATTGGTGAAGTTCGGTGAGCAAATGCAGACCCTTTGAAGTCATATTGCATGGTACCCATTCCATGGGTCTCAACTCTCCAGGTTTAAGGGATTCTTCCTTCAGCTAAAACATGCATGTGGAACCCAGAGTATGATCCACCGTGTGATCGGGAAACGTGTTCAAATGTGTCTCAGTTTTCGTCCCCTGGTACTCGGGTGCAACATTCAAGACGCTTTACTAACACTCTCCCCACTTGGAGAGTCAGTGCCTTTAAACTCCTGTTTGGCCCAGTTTGCAATTTCTGCGGAAAATGTACAGGAATAGGGAGAACGAAAGAGAGACTAGCTGGAGGTGTCTGGACGGGCAAATTTAACTCTCATTTCCCACCAGGAAGAGAAATTAACCAAAGGTTCAGCGTGCCATTCCGGAACCACACTAGGGCCTGAAGCAATCCTGCGGTGTTGCGGCTAGCTCACAAGAAAGCGAGTTGAAGAAAGGAGCTCAGGGGCACTGTAATTCACAAACCTGCAGAGTTATAAATGACAGCTATCGTCCAAAAATATATTGAAGTAAGGCTGCCAAGAGGACTTGAAAGCGGGGCAGAATTGCAGGAAACCGATTTCAGGAGGTAGACGGGAATTGCATGTAAAGCATAGGAAAAGAGGCAGAACGTCCACAATGATGCACTTGGCCAAAAAGGGCGTATGCCTTTTTTCCTGAATATATTCAGGAAAAAACGCATACGCCCTTTTTAGCCAACCAAGCAAGCTTGCAAAGGAAATCTGCACTACAATGAAGTCTCACTGCCCCCTGGTCAAAAGGGCCATCTGAAAAAAGTGAAAAATCCAGAAAGGCAAGACAGGACATGGAGAATTGGGAGCCTTGTTATGCTGATGGGCGGGATGTAAATTGCCAACAGCCACTCTGGAGAAGTGTATGCTGTTTCCTGAAACATCTAAAAAACAAAGCAACAGAGCCTAGGGCACTTCCACTTATGGTCCTATAGCTTAGGGATATTAAAATCAAAAAGACACAGCCACCCCAAAGTTTGGGACGGCTCTGTTTACAAGAATCTTGTTTACGGTACAAGTTCAATATCACAAAAGCGAAAAATGGATAAAGAAGTTGTGGTACTTATGTACAATGCAATATCACTCAGCAATGAAATCTTGTCATCAGGCCCGTCGCAGCATAATGAGTGGATTCAGGTACGATGATTCTAAGTGAAATAAGTCACACAGTAAAAGAAACATCATAAGATATCACTACTACACGGAATATAAACTTGGCTACACAAGAACTGAATTACAAAACACAACAGGGTCTCAAATGTAGAACACCAACTTATGCTTGCTTAAGGGGAAAGGTGAGTTGGGGTGCTGCATGAAACCAGAGATTGAAATTAGCACAGATACCGTTCCATAAGCCAAATATGCAATAGACAAGAGCTACTCCTTGCTGAACGAAGTGGACTCAACACCCCATATTAAACGCCTAAGAATATACCTGACTAGAAATAATCTTAAAACCTACGGATTTATATGTCTACGAAAGAGAATCAAGCGTGTGAACGGCGGCATAAACGCAGCAGTGATAGGATTGGTGAGGTTCGGTGAGCAAATGCAGACCCTTTGAAGTCATATTGCATGGTACCCATTCCATGGGTCTCAACTCTCCAAGTTTAAGGGATTCTTCCTTCAGCTAAAACATGCATGTGGAACACAGAGTATGATCCACCGTATGATCAGGAAACGTGTTCAAATGTGTCTCAGTTTTCGTCCCCTGGTACTCGGGTGCAACACTCCAGACGCTTTACTAACACTCACCCCACTTGGAGAGTCAGTGCCTTTAACCTCCTGTATGGCCCAGTTTGCAATTTCTGCGGAAAATGTACAGGAATAGGGAGAACCAATGAGAAACTAGCTGGAGATGTCTGGACGGGCAAATTTAACTCTCATTTCCGACCAGAAAGAGGAATTAACCAAAGGCTCAGCATGCCGTGACGGAACCACACTAGGGCCTGAAGCAATCCTGCGGTGTTGCGGCCAGCTCACAAGAAAGCGAGTTGAAGAAAGGAGCTCAGGGGCACTGTAATTCACAAACCTGCAGAGTTATAAATGACAGCTATCGTCCAAAAATATATTGAAGTAAGGCTGCCAAGAGGACTTGAAAGCGGGGCAGAATTGCAGGAAACCGATTTCAGGAGGTAGACGGGAATTGCATGTAAAGCATAGGAAAAGAGGCAGAACGTCCACAATGATGCACTTGGCCAAAAAGGGCGTATGCGTTCTTTCCTGAATATATTCAGGAAAAAACGTATATGCACTTTTTGGCCAACCAAGCAAGCTTGCAAAGATAATCAACACTACAATGAAGTCTCACTGCAGCCCAGTCAAAAGGGCCATCTGAAAAATGTGTAAAATCCAGAAAGGCAGGACAGGCCATGGAGAACTGGGAGCCTTGTTATGCTGATGGGCGGGATGTAAATTGCCAACAGCCACTCTGGAGAAGTGTATGGTGTTTCCTGAAACATCTAAAAAACAAAGCAACAGAGCCTAGGGCACTTCCACTTATGGTCCTATAGCTTAGGGAAATTAAAATCAAAAAGACACAGCCACCCCAAAGTTTGGGACGGCTCTGTTTACAAGAACCTCGTTTACGGTACAAGTTCAATATCACAGAAAGCGAAAAATGGATAAAGAAGTTGTGGTACTTACGTACAATGCAATATCACTCAGCAATGAAATCTATGTCATCAGGCCCGTAGCAGCATAATGAGTGGATTCAGGTACGATGATTCTAAGTGAAATAAGTCACACAGAAAAAGAAACATCATAAGATATCACTACTACACGGAATGTAAACTTGGCTACACAAGAACTGAATTACAAAACAGAACAGGGTCTCAAATGTAGAAAACCAACTTATGCTTGCTTAAGGGGAAAGGTGAGTTGGGGTGCTGCATGAAACCAGAGATTGAAATTAGCACAGATACCGTTCCATAAGCCAAATATGCAATAGACAAGAGCTACTCCTTGCTGAACGAAGTGGACTCAACACCCCATATTAAACGCCTAAGAATATACCTGACTAGAAATAATCTTAAAACCTACGCATGTATATGTCTCCAAAAGTGAATCAAGCGTGTGTACAGCGGCATAAACGCAGCAGTGATAGGATTGGTGAGGTTCGGTGAGCAAATGCAGACCCTTTGAAGTCATATTGCATGGTACCCATTCCATGGGTCTCAACTCTCCAAGTTTAAGGGATTCTTCCTTCAGCTAAAACATGCATGTGAAACCCAGAGTATGATCCACCGTGTGATCGGGAAACGTGTTCAAATGTGTCTCAGTTTTCGTCCCCTGGTACTCGGGTGCAACATTCAAGACGCTTTACTAACACTCTCCCCACTTGGAGAGTCAGTGCCTTTAAACTCCTGTTTGGCCCAGTTTGCAATTTCTGTGGAAAATGTACAGGAATAGGGAGAACCAATGAGAGACTAGCTGGAGGTGTCTGGACGGGCAAATTTAACTCTCATTTCCCACCAGGAAGAGGAATTAACCAAAGGCTCAGCATGCCGTGCCGGGAAACAAACTAGGGCCTGAAGCAATCCTGCGGTGTTGCGGCCAGCTCAAAAGAAAGCGAGTTGAAGAAAGCTCAGGGGCACTGTAATTCACAAACCTGCAGAGTTATAAATGACAGCTATCTTCCAAAAATATATTGAAGTAAGGCAGCCAAGAGGAGTTGAAAGCGGGGCAGAATTGCAGGAAACCGATTTCAGGAGGTAGACTGGAATTGCATGTAAAGCATAGGAAAAGAGGCAGAACGTCCTCAATGATGCACTTGGCCAAAAAGGGCGTATGCGTTTTTCCTGAATATATTCAGGAAAAAACGCATACGCCCTTTTTGGCCAACCAAGCAAGCTTGAAAAGGAAATCTGCACTACAATGAAGTCTCACTGCCCCCCGGTCAAAAGGGCCATCTGAAAAAAGTGTAAAATCCAGAAAGGCAGGACAGGCCATGGAGAACTGGGAGCCTTGTTATGCTCATGGGCGGCATGTAAATTGCCAGCAGCCACTCTGGCGAAGTGTATGGTGTTTCCTGAAACATCCAAAAGACAAAGCAACAGAGCCTAGGGCACTTCCACTTATGGTCCTATAGCTTAGGGAAATTAAAATCAAAAAGACACAGCCACCCCAAGTTTGGGACGGCTCTGTTTACAAGAACCTCGTTTACGGTACAAGTTCAATATCACAGAAAGCGAAAAATGGATAAAGAAGTTGTGGTACTTACGTACAATGCAATATCACTCAGCAATGAAATCTATGTCATCAGGCCTGTAGCAGCATAATGAGTGGATTCAGGTACGATGATTCTAAGTGAAATAAGTCACACAGGGCTTACCTGGTGGCGCAGTGGTTGAGAGTCCGCCTGCCGATGCAGAGTACATGGGTTCGTGCCCCGATCCGGGAAGATCCCACATGCCGCGGAGTGGCTGGGCCTGTGAGCCATGGCCGCTGAGCCTGCGCGTCCGGAGCCTGTGCTCTGCAATGGGAAAGACCACAACAGTGAGAGGCCCACGTACCGCAAAAAAAAAAATAAATAAAAAAATAAAAAATAAGTCACACAGAAAAAGAAACATCATAAGATATCACTACTACACGGATGTAAACTTGGTTACACAGGAACTAAATTACTAAACAGAACAGAGTGTGAAATGTAGAAAACCAATTTATGCTTGCTTAAGGGGAAAGGTGAGTTGGGGTGCTGCATACAACAAGAGATTGAAATTAGCACAGATACCGTTCCATAAGCCAAATATATAATAGACAAGTGCTACTCCTTGCTCAACGAAGTGGACTCAACACCCCATATTAAACGCCTAACAATATACCTGACTAGTAAGAATCTTAAAAACTATGGATTTATATGTCTCCGAAAGAGAATCAAGCGTGTGTACAGCGGCATAAACGCAGCAGTGATAGGATTGGTGAGGTTCGGTGAGCAAATGCAGACCCTTTGAA
Organism: Leucopleurus acutus; assembly: GCF_964270905.1. NCBI lineage: Eukaryota > Metazoa > Chordata > Mammalia > Artiodactyla > Delphinidae > Leucopleurus > Leucopleurus acutus. Next base: position 236,990 of record NW_028138981.1, read on the forward strand.
GTCATATTGCATGGTACCCATTCCATGGGTCTCAACTCTCCAGGTTTAAGGGATTCTTCCTTCAGCTAAAACATGCATGTGGAACCCAGAGTATGATCCACCGTGTGATCGGAAAACGTGTTCAAATGTGTCTCAGTTTACGTCCCCTGGTACTCGGGTGCAACATTCCAGACGCTTTACTAACACTCTCCCCACTTGGAGAGTCAGTGCCTTTAACCTCCTGTTTGGCCCAGTTTGCAATTTCTGTGGAAAATGAACAGGAATAGGGAGAACCAATGAGAGACTAGCTGGAGCTGTCTGGACGGGCAAATTTAACTCTCATTTCCCACCAGGAAGAGGAATTAACCAAAGGCTCAGCATGCCGTGCCGGGAAACAAACTAGGGCCTGAAGCAATCCTGCGGTGTTGCGGCCAGCTCACAAGAAAGCGAGTTGAAGAAAGGAGCTCAGGGGCACTGTAATTCACAAACCTGCAGAGTTATAAATGACAGCTATCGTCCAAAAATATATTGAAGTAAGGCTGCCAAGAGGACTTGAAAGCGGGGCAGAATTGCAGGAAACCGATTTCAGGAGGTAGACGGGAATTGCATGTAAAGCATAGGAAAAGAGGCAGAACGTCCACAATGATGCACTTGGCCAAAAAGGGCGTATGTGTTCTTTCCTGAATATATTCAGGAAAAAACGCATACGCACTTCTTGGCCAACCAAGCAAGCTTGCAAAGATAATCAACACTACAATGAAGTCTCACAGCAGCCCAGTCAAAAGGGCCATCTGAAAAATGTGTAAAATCCAGAAAGGCAGGACAGGCCATGGAGAACTGGGAGCCTTGTTATGCTGATGGGCGGGATGTAAATTGCCAACAGCCACTCTGGAGAAGTGTATGGTGTTTCCTGAAACATCTAAAAAACAAAGCAACAGAGCCTAGGGCACTTCCACTTATGGTCCTATAGCTTAGGGAAATTAAAATCAAAAAGACACAGCCACCCCAAAGTTTGGGACGGCTCTGTTTACAAGAACCTCGTTTATGGTACAAGTTCAATATCACAGAAAGCGAAAAATGGATAAAGAAGTTGTGGTACTTACGTACAATGCAATATCACTCAGCAATGAAATCTATGTCATCAGGCCCGTAGCAGCATAATGAGTGGATTCAGGTATGATGATTCTAAGTGAAATAAGTCACACAGAAAAAGAAACATCATAAGATATCACTACTACACGGAAGGTAAACTTGGCTACACAGGAACTGAATTACAAAACAGAACAGGGTCTCAAATGTAGAAAACCAACTTATGCTTGCTTAAGGGGAAAGGTGAGTTGGGGTGCTGCATGAAACCAGAGATTGAAATTAGCACAGATACCGTTCCATAAGCCAAATATGCAATAGACAAGAGCTACTCCTTGCTGAACGAAGTGGACTCAACACCCCATATTAAACGCCTAAGAATATACCTGACTAGAAATAATCTTAAAACCTACGGATGTATATGTCTCCAAAAGTGAATCAAGCGTGTGTACAGCGGCATAAACGCAGCAGTGATAGGATTGGTGAGGTTCGGTGAGCAAATGCAGACCCTTTGAAGTCATATTGCATGGTACCCATTCCATGGGTCTCAACTCTCCAAGTTTAAGGGATTCTTCCTTCAGCTAAAACATGCATGTGGAACACAGAGTATGATCCACCGTGTGATCAGGAAACGTGTTCAAATGTGTCTCAGTTTTCGTCCCCTGGTACTCGGGTGCAACATTCAAGACGCTTTACTAACACTCTCCCCACTTGGAGAGTCAGTGTCTTTAAACTCCTGTTTGGCCCAGTTTGCAATTTCTGCGGAAACTGTACAGGAATAGGGAGAACCAATGAGAGACTAGCTGGAGGTGTGTGGACGGGCAAATTTAACTCTCATTTCCCACCAGGAAGAGGAATTAACCAAAGGCTCAGCGTGCCGTGCCGGAACCACACTAGGGCCTGAAGCAATCCTGCGGTGTTGCGGCCAGCTCACAAGAAAGCGAGTTGAAGAAAGGAGCTCAGGGGCACTGTAATTCACAAACATGCAGAGTTATAAATGACAGCTATCGTCCAAAAATATATTGAAGTAAGGCTGCCAAGAGGACTTGAAAGCGGGGCAGAATTGCAGGAAACCGATAACAGGAGGTAGACGGGAATTGCATGTAAAGCATAGGAAAAGAGGCAGAACGTCCACAATGATGCACTTGGCCAAAAAGGGCGTATGCATTTTTTCCTGAATATATTCAGGAAAAAACGCATACGCCCTTTTTGGCCAACCAAGCAAGCTTGCAAAGGAAATCTGCACTACAATGAAGTCTCACTGCCCCCCGGTCAAAAGGGCCATCTGAAAAAAGTGTAAAATCCAGAAAGGCAGGACAGGCCATGGAGAACTGGGAGCCTTGTTATGCTGGTGGGCGGGATGTAAATTGCCAACAACCACTCTGGAGAAGTGTATGGTGTTTCCTGAAACATCTAAAAAACAAAGCAACAGAGCCTAGGGCACTTCCACTTATGGTCCTATAGCTTAGGGAAATTAAAATCAAAAAGACACAGCCACCCCAAAGTTTGGGACGGCTCTGTTTACAAGAACCTCGTTTACGGTACAAGTTCAATATCACAGAAAGCAAAAAATGGATAAAGAAGTTGTGGTACTTACGTACAATGCAATATCACTCAGCAATGAAATCTATGTCATCAGGCCCATAGCAGCATAATGAGTGGATGCAGGTATGATGAGTCTAAGTGAAATAAGTCACACAGAAAAAGAAACATCATAAGATATCACTACTACACGGAATGTAAACTTGGCTACACAGGAACTGAATTACAAAACAGAACAGGGTCTCAAATGTAGAAAACAAACTTATGCTTGCTTAAGGGGAAAGGTGAGTTGGGGTGCTGCATGAAACCAGAGATTGAAATTAGCACAGATACCGTTCCGTAAGCCAAATAAGCAATAGACAAGAGCTACTCCTTGCTGAACGAAGTGGACTCAACACCCCATATAAACGCCTAAGAATATACCTGACTAGTAAGAATATAAAACCTACCGATTTATATGTCTCCGAAAGAGAATCAAGCGTGTGTACGGTGGCATAAACGCAGCAGTGATAGGATTGGTGAAGTTCGGTGAGCAAATGCAGACCCTTTGAAGTCATATTGCACGGTACCCATTCCATGGGACTCAACTCTCCAGGTTTAAGGGATTCTTCCTTCAGCTAAAACATGCATGTGGAATCCAGAGTATGATCCACCGTGTGATCGGGAAACGTGTTCAAATGTGTCTCAGTTTTCGTCCCGTAGAACTCGGGTGCAATATTCCAGATGCTTTACTAACACTCTCCCCACTTGGAGAGTCAGTGCCTTTTACCTCCTGTTTGGCCCAGTTTGCAATTTCTGTGGAAAATGAACAGGAATAGGGAGAACCAATGAGAGACTAGCTGGAGGTGTCTGGACGGGCAAATTTAACTCTCATTTCCCACCAGGAAGAGGAATTAACCAAAGGCTCAACATGCCGTGCCGGAAACAAACTAGGGCCTGAAGCAATCCTGCGGTGTTGCGGCCAGCTCAAAAGAAAGCGAGTTGAAGAAAGCTCAGGGGCACTGTAATTCACAAACCTGCAGAGTTATAAATGACAGCTATCTTCCAAAAATATATTGAAGTAAGGCAGCCAAGAGGAGTTGAAAGCGGGGCAGAATTGCAGGAAACCGATTTCAGGAGGTAGACTGGAATTGCATGTAAAGCATAGGAAAAGAGGCAGAACGTCCACAATGATGCACTTGGCCAAAAAGGGCGTATGCGTTTTTTCCTGAATATATTCAGGAAAAAACGCATACGCCCTTTTTGGCCAACCAAGCAAGCTTGCAAAGGAAATCTGCACTACAATGAAGTCTCACTGCCCCCCGGTCAAAAGGGCCATCTGAAAAAAGTGTAAAATCCAGAAAGGCAGGACAGGCCATGGAGAACTGGGAGCCTTGTTATGCTGATGGGCGGCATGTAAATTGCCAGCAGCCACTCTGGCGAAGTGTATGGTGTTTCCTGAAACATCCAAAAAACAAAGCAACACAGCCTAGGGCACTTCCACTTATGGTCCTATAGCTTAGGGAAATTAAAATCAAAAAGACACAGCCACCCCAAGTTTGGGACGGCTCTGTTTACAAGAACCTCGTTTACGGTACAAGTTCAATATCACAGAAAGCGAAAAATGGATAAAGAAGTTGTGGTACTTACGTACAATGCAATATCACTCAGCAATGAAATCTATGTCATCAGGCCTGTAGCAGCATAATGAGTGGATTCAGGTACGATGATTCTAAGTGAAATAAGTCACACAGGGCTTACCTGGTGGCGCAGTGGTTGAGAGTCCGCCTGCCGATGCAGAGTACATGGGTTCGTGCCCCGATCCGGGAAGATCCCACATGCCGCGGAGTGGCTGGGCCTGTGAGCCATGGCCGCTGAGCCTGCGCGTCCGGAGCCTGTGCTCTGCAATGGGAAAGACCACAACAGTGAGAGGCCCACGTACCGCAAAAAAAAAAATAAATAAAAAAATAAAAAAATAAAAAAATAAAAAATAAGTCACACAGAAAAAGAAACATCATAAGATATCACTACTACACGGATGTAAACTTGGTTACACAGGAACTAAATTACTAAACAGAACAGAGTGTGAAATGTAGAAAACCAATTTATGCTTGCTTAAGGGGAAAGGTGAGTTGGGGTGCTGCATACAACAAGAGATTGAAATTAGCACAGATACCGTTCCATAAGCCAAATATATAATAGACAAGTGCTACTCCTTGCTCAACGAAGTGGACTCAACACCCCATATTAAACGCCTAACAATATACCTGACTAGTAAGAATCTTAAAAACTATGGATTTATATGTCTCCGAAAGAGAATCAAGCGTGTGTACAGCGGCATAAACGCAGCAGTGATAGGATTGGTGAGGTTCGGTGAGCAAATGCAGACCCTTTGAAGTCATATTGCATGGTACCCATTCCATGGGTCTCAACTCTCCAGGTTTAAGGGATTCTTCCTTCAGCTAAAACATGCATGTGGAACCCAGAGTATGATCCACCGTGTGATCGGAAAACGTGTTCAAATGTGTCTCAGTTTACGTCCCCTGGTACTCGGGTGCAACATTCCAGACGCTTTACTAACACTCTCCCCACTTGGAGAGTCAGTGCCTTTAACCTCCTGTTTGGCCCAGTTTGCAATTTCTGTGGAAAATGAACAGGAATAGGGAGAACCAATGAGAGACTAGCTGGAGCTGTCTGGACGGGCAAATTTAACTCTCATTTCCCACCAGGAAGAGGAATTAACCAAAGGCTCAGCATGCCGTGCCGGGAAACAAACTAGGGCCTGAAGCAATCCTGCGGTGTTGCGGCCAGCTCACAAGAAAGCGAGTTGAAGAAAGGAGCTCAGGGGCACTGTAATTCACAAACCTGCAGAGTTATAAATGACAGCTATCGTCCAAAAATATATTGAAGTAAGGCTGCCAAGAGGACTTGAAAGCGGGGCAGAATTGCAGAAAACCGATTTCAGGAGGTAGACTGGAATTGCATGTAAAGCATAGGAAAAGAGGCAGAACGTCCACAATGATGCACTTGGCCAAAAAGGGCGTATGCGTTTTTTCCTGAATATATTCAGGAAAAAACGCATACGCCCTTTTTGGCCAACCAAGCAAGCTTGCAAAGGAAATCTGCACTACAATGAAGTCTCACTGCCCCCCGGTCAAAAGGGCCATCTGAAAAAAGTGTAAAATCCAGAAAGGCAGGACAGGCCATGGAGAACTGGGAGCCTTGTTATGTTGATGATCGGGATGTGAATTGCCAGCAGCCACTGTGGAGATGTGTATGGTGTTTCCTGAAACATCCAAAAAGCAAAGCAACAGAGCCTAGGGCACTTCCACTTATGGTCCTATAGCTTAGGGAAATTAAAATCAAAAGACACAGCCACCCCAAAGTTTCGGACAGCTCTGTTTACAAGAACCTCGTTTACGGTACAAGTTCAATATCACAGAAAGCGAAAAATGGATAAAGAAGTTGTGGTACTTACGTACAATGCAATATCACTCAGCAATGAAATCTATGTCATCAGGCCCGTAGCAGCATAATGAGTGGATTCAGGTACGAGTATTCTAAGTGAAATAAGTCACACAGAAAAAGAAACATCATAAGATATCCCTAATACACGGAATGTAAACTTGGCTACACAGGAACTGAATTACAAAACAGAACAGGGTTTCAAATGTAGAAAACCAACTTATGCTTGCTTAAGGGGAAAGGTGAGTTGGGGTGCTGCATGAAACCAGAGATTGAAATTAGCACAGATACCGTTCCATAAGCCAAATATGTAATAGACAAGAGCTACTCCTTGCTCAACGAAGTGGACTCAACACCCCATATTAAACGCCTAAGAATATACCTGACTAGTAAGAATCTTAAAACCTTAGGATTTATATGTCTCCGAAAGAGAATCAAGCGTCTGTACAGCAGCATAAACGCAGCAGTGATAGGATTGGTGAGGTTCGGTGAGCAAATGCAGACCCTTTGAAGTCATATTGCATGGTACCCATTCCATGGGTCTCAACTCTCCAGGTTTAAGGGATTCTTCCTTCAGCTAAAACATGTATGTGGAACGGAGTGTATGATCCACCGTGTGATCGGGAAACGTGTTCAAATGTGTCTCAGTTTTCGTCCCCTGGTACTCGGGTGCAACATTCCAGACGCTTTACTAACACTCTCCCCACTTGGAGAGTCAGTGCCTTTAACCTCCTGTTTGGCCCAGTTTGCAATTTCTTCGGAAGATGAACAGGAATAAGGAGAAGCAATGGGAGACTATCTGTAGGTGTCTGGACGGGCAAATTTAACTCTCATTTCCCACCAGGAAGATAAATGAACCAAAGGCTCCGCGTGCCATGCTGGAACTAGATTAGGGCCTGAGGAGATCCTGCGGTGTTGCGGCCAGCTCACAAGAAAGCGAGTTGAAGAAAGGAGCTCAGGGGCACTGTAATTCAGAAACCTGTGGAGTTATAAATGACAGCTATCATCCAAAATTATACTGAAGTAAGGCTGCGAAGAGGACTTGAATGCGGGGCAGAATTGCTGGAAACTGATTTCAGAACGTACACGGGAGTAGCTCTTAAAGCATAGGAAAAGAGACAGAACTTGGAAAATAATGCACTTGGCAAAAAAGGGTATATGTGTTTTATCCAGAGCTCTCATACCTGAGGGGATGAGATTCCCAGCAGGCTCCAACTGCCACCTGAGGGCTCACATTGCCAAGGCAACGTGAGCATGCCAGGCAGGAGTTACCTCACAGCAGAGGTCCCACCTCACAGAAGGGTGAGAAACCCAGCCAACATCAGACTCTCACCAGAGGGCCCACATCACCAAGGGGATGGGAACCAGGCAGGAGTGTCTTCACATCAGTGGGGCCACATCATCAAAAGCTGAGGTACTCAGCACATGTGTCCTCAAACCAGAGGACCCACATCACCAAGGACCTCGGAGTGAGGCAGGCAGGAGTAGTCTCACAACACTGGGCCCATAGAATAAAAAAGTGAGGAATCCAGCAGTTGGAACCTCCCAGCAGGCGGCCCAGAGCACCGAGGCCATGGGATCCAGGCCACAGTGAACTCACAGAAGAGGGCCCATGTCATGAAACTGAGCAACCCAGCCATTGGGACCTCAGAGCAGGAGGCCCACATCCCCATGGGGATGGAATTCTGGTAGGAGTGTCCTCGCACCACTGAGAACGTATCAGAAAATTTTGGGCGACCAGCAGTTAGGGCCTGACGCCAGAGGACCCTCATCACCAAGGGAAGGAGGCTCCCAGCAGGCTCCAACTGCCACCAGAGGGCTGACGTCGCCAAGGCGATGTGTGCCAACCAGGCACGAATGACCTCACAGCAGAGGGCCCACCTCAGAGAAGTGTGACGAACCCAGTCAGGATCAGACTCGCACCAGAGGGCCCACATCACCAAATGGATTGGAACCAGGCAGGAGTGTCCTCACATGAGTAGGGCCACATCATCTAAAGGTGAGGAACCCAGAACATGTGGCTTCAAACCATAGGACACCCATCACCAAGGGGCTGGGAGTGAGGCAGGCAGGAGGAGCCTCATAACAGAGGGCCCAAAAATAAGAAAGGTGAGGAATCCAGCAGTTGGAACCTCCCAGCAGGCGGCCCAGAGCACAGAGGCTAGAGGATCCAGGCCAGAGTGAACTAACACCAGACAGCCCACATCATGAAACTGTGAGCAACCCAGACATTGGGACCTCAGAGCAGAAGGCCCACATCCCCATGGTGATGGGAACATGACAGGAGTGTCCTGGCATCACTGGGCTCACATCAGAAAACGTGGGGTGCTCAGAAGTTAGGGCCTGACGCTAGAGGGCACTCATCACCGAGAGGAGGAGGCTCCCAGCAGGCTCCAGCTGCCACCAGAGGGCCAACGTCGCCAAGGTGATGTGTGCCAGCCTGGCAGGAGTGACCTCACAGCAGAGGGCCCACCTCACAGAAGGGTGAGGAACACAGCCAGGATCAGACTCTCACCAGAGGGCCCACATCACCAAGGGGATGGGAACCAGGCAGGAGTGTCCCCACACCAGTGGGACAACATCATCGAAAGGTGAGGATCCCAGCACATGTGTCCTCAAACCAGAGGAACCACATCACCAAGGGGTTCGGAATGAGGCTGGCAGGACTGGCCTCACAACACAGGGTCCATAGAATATAAAAGTTGAGGAATCCAGCAGTTGGAACCTCCCAGCAAGTGGCCCAGAGCACCGAGGCTATGGGATCCAGGCCGCAGTGAACTCACAGCAGAGGGCCCACATCATGAACCTGTGAGCAGCCCAGCTGTTGGGACCTCAGAACAGAAGGCCCACATCCCCATTGGGATGGGAACCTGGCAGGAGTGGCTTTGCACCACTTAGCACATATCAGAAAATGTTAGGAGCCCAGCAGTTAGGGCCTGATGCCAGGGGGCCCTCATAACTGAGGGGAGGAGACTCCCAGCAGGTTCCAACTGCCAACAGAGGGCCCACGTCTACAAGGTGGCATGCACCAGCCAGGCAGTAGTGACCTCACAGCAGAGGGCCTATCTCACAGAAGGGTGAGGAACCGAGGCAGGATGAGACTCTCACCAGAGGGCCCACAACACCAAGGGGATGGGAACCAGTCAGGACTGTCCTCCCACCAGTGGGGCCACATCATCGAAGGTGAGGAACCCAGCACATGTGGCCTCATATCAGAGGACATACATCACAAAGGGGATGGGAGTGAGGCAGGTAGGAGTAGCCTAAAAACAGAGGGCCCAAAGAATAAAAAAAGTGAGGAATCCAGCATTTGGAACCTCCCAGCAGGCGGCCGAGAGCACAGAAGCTATGGGATGCAGGCAGGAGTGAACTAAGAGCAGAGAGCCCACATCATGAAACTGTGAGCAACCCAGGCATTGGGACCTCAGAGCAGAAAGCCCACATCCCCATGGGGATGGGAACCTGACAGGAGTGTCCTGGCATCACTGGGCTCACATCAGAAAACGTGGGGAGCCCAGCAGTTAGAGCCTGATGCTAGAGGGCCGTCATCACCGAGGGCAGGAGGCTCCCAGCAGGTTCCATGTGCCAACAGAGGGCCCACATCGCCAAGGTGATGTGTGCAAGTCAGGCAGGATTGACCTCACAGCAGAGGGCCTACCTCACAGAAGAGTGAGGAACCCAGCCAGGATAAGACTGTCACCAGAAGGCCCACATCACCAAGGGGATGGGAACCAGGCAGGAGTGTCCTCACACCAGTGGGGCCACATCATTGAAAGTTGCCTAACCCAGCACATGTGGCCTCAAACCAGAAGACCCACATCACGAAGGGGTTGCGAGTGAGGCAGGCAGGAGGAGCATCACAACACAGGACCCATAGAATACAAAAGTTGAGGAATCGAGCAGTGGGAAGCTCCCAGCAGGCAGCCAAGACCACAGAGGCTATGGGATCCAGGCCACAGTGAACTAACACCAGAGAGCCCACATCATGAAATTGTGATCAACCCAGCCGTTGGAACCTCAGAGCAGAAGGCCCACATCCCCATGGGGATGGGAACCTAAGAGGAGTGCTTGAGCAACACTGGGCTCACTAAGAAAAGTTGGGGAGCCCAGCAGTTAGGGCCTGACGTCAGAGGGCCCTCATCACAGAGCTGAGGAGGCTCCCAGCAGGGTCCAATTGCCACCAGAGGGCTCATGTCAACAAGGCGAGGTGAGCAACCCAGGCAAGAGTTACCTGATAGTAGAGGGCCCACCTCACAGATGGGTGAGGAACCCAGCCAGGATCAGACTCTCACCAGAGGGCCCACATCACAAAGGGGATGGGACCCAGTCAGGATTATCCTCACACCAGTGGGGCCTCATCATCTTAAGGTGAGGAACCCAGCACATGTGTCCTCAAACCAGAGGACCCACATCACCAAGGGCCTTGGAGTGAGGCAGGCAGGAGTAGCCTCACAACACAGGGCACATAATATAAAAAACGTGAGGATTCCAGCATTTAGACCTTCCAGCAGGCAGCCCAGAACACCGAGGCTATGGGATCCAGGCCACAGTGAACTCACAGCAGAGGGCCCACATCACAAAACTGTGAGCAACCCAGGAGTTGAGACCTCAGCGCAGAAGGACCACATCCCCATGGGAATGGGAACCTGGCTGGAGTGTCCTCGCACCACTGGGCGCACATCAGAAAATGTGGGGAGCCCACCATTTAGGGCCTGACGCCAGAGGGCCGTCATCACCGAGAGGAGGAGGTGCCCTGCACGCTCCAACTGCCACCAGAGGGCTCACGTCTCCAAGGTGACGTGTGCCAGCCAGGCAGGAGTGACCTCACAGCAGAGGGCCTACCTCACAGAACGTTGAGGAACCCAGCCAGGATTAGACTCTCGCCAGAGGGCCCACCTCACCAAGGGGATGGGAACCAGGCAGGAGTGTCCTCACACGAGTGGGGTCACATCATCGAAAGGTGAGGAACGCAGCACATGTGGCCTCAAGCCATAGGACAGTCATCACCAAGGGGCTGGCAGTGAGGCAGGCAGGAGGAGCCTCACAACAGAGGGCACATAGAATAAAAAAGTTGAGGAATCCAGCAGTTGGAACCTCCCAGCAGGCGGCTCAGAGCACCGATAATAAGGGATCCTTGCCGGAGTGAACTCACAGCAGAGGGCCCACATCATGGTACTGTGAGCAAGCCAGCCGTTTTGACCTCAGAGCAGAAGGCCCATATCGCCATGGGGATGGGAACCTGGCAAGAGTCTTCTCACTCACTTGGCGCACATCAGAAAATGTGGGGAGCCCTGCAGTTATGGCCTAAGGCAAGAGGGCCCTCATCACTGAGGGAAGGAGGATCCCAGCACACTCCAACTGCCACCAGAGGGCCCACGTCGCCAAGGTGACGTGTGCCAGACAGGCATGATTGACCTCACAGCAGAGGGCCCACCTCACAGAAGGGTGAGGAACCCAGCCAGGATCAGACACTCACCTGAGGGCCCACATCAGCAAGGGGATGGGAACCAGTCAGGACTGTCTTCCCTCCAGTGGGGTCACATCATCGAAAGGTGCGGAACCCAGCACATGTGGCCTCAAATCAGAGGACACATATCACAAAGGGAACGGGAGTGAGGCAGGCAGGAGTAGCCTAAAAACAGAGGGCCCAAAGAATAAGAAAGGTGAGGAATCCAGCAGTTGGAACCTCCCAGCAGGCGGTCCAGAGCACAGAAGCTATGGGATGCAGGCAGGAGTGAACTAACAGCAGAGAGCCCACATCATGAAACTGTGAGCAACCCAGGCTTTGGGACCTCAGAGCAGAAGGCCCACACCCCAATGGGGATGTGAACCTGGCTGGAGTGTCCTCGCACCACTGGGCACACATCACAAAATGTGGGGAGCCCAGCAGTTAGGGCCTGATGCCAGAGGGCCCTCATCACCGAGGAGAGGAGGCTCCCAGCAGGCTCCAAGTGCCACCAGAGGGCTCATGTCCACAAGGCGAGGTGAGCAAGCCAGGCAAGAGTGACCTCACATCAGACGGCCCACCTCACAGATGGGTGAGGAACCCAGCCAGGATCAGACTCTCAACAGAGGGCCCACATCACCAAGGGGATGTGAACCAGGCAGGAGTCTCCTAAGACCATTGGTCCCACATCATCGAAAGGTGAGGAACCCAGCACATGTGGCCTCAAACCAGACGACACACATCACGAAGGGGCTGGGAGTGAGGCAGGCAGGAGGATCCTCACAACAGAGGGCCCAAAAATTTAAAAAAGTGAGGAATCCAGCAGTTGGAACCTCCCAGCAGGCGGCCAAGAGCACAGAGGCTATGGGATCCAGGCTTCTGTGAACTAACACCAGAGAGCCCACATCATGAAAATGTGAACAACCCAGCCGTTGGGACCTCAGAGCAGAAGGCCCACATCCCCATGGAGATGGGATCCTAAGAGGAGTGCCAAAGCATCACTGGGCTCACTAAGAAAAGTTGGTGAGCCCAGCAGTCAGGGCCTGATGCAAGAGGGCCCTCATCACCGGGGGGAAGAGATTCCCAGCACGCTCCAACTGCCACCACACGGCTGACTTCACCAAGGCAATGTGTGCCAGCCATGCAGGAGTGACCTATCAGCAGAGGGTCTCCCTCACAGGTGGGTGAGGAACAAAGCCAGGAACAGACTCTCACCAGGGGGTCCACATAACCACGTGGATGAGAACCAAGCAGGAGTGTCCTCACACTAGTGGGGCCACATCATCGAAAGGTGAGGAACCCAGCAAAAGTGGCCACAAACCAGAGGACCCACATCACCAAGGGGTTGAGAGTGAGGTAGGTGTCTGGACGGGCATATTTAACACTCATTTCCCACCAGGAAGAGGAATTAACCAAAGGCTCAGCGTGCCCTGCCAGAAGCAGATTAGGGCCTGAAGCAGTCTTGCGGGTTTGCGGCCAGCTCACAAGAAAGCGAGTTGAAGAAAGGAGCTCAGGGACCCTGTAATTCACAAACCTGCAGAGTTATAAATGACAGATAACGTCCAAAAATATATTGAAGTAAGGCTGCGAAGAGGACTTGAAAGCGGGGCAGAATTGCAGGAAACCGATTTCAGGAGGTAGACTGGATTTGCATTTAAAGCATAGGAAAAGAGGCAGAACATCGACAATGATGCACTTGGCAACAAAGGGCGTATGAGTTTGTTCCTGAATATATTCAGGAACAAACACATACGCCCTTTTTGGCAAACCAAGCAAGCTTGCAATGGAAATCCGAACTACTATGAAGTGTCACTTCCCCCCGGTCTAAAGGGCCATCTGAGAAAAGTGTAAAATCCAGAAAGGCAAGACAGGCCACGGGGAAAAAGGAGCCTTGTTATGCTGATGGGCGGGATGTACATTGCCAACAGCCACTCTGGAGAAGTGTATGGTGTTTCCTGATACATCTGAAAAACAAAGCAACAGAGTCTAGGGCATTTCCACTTATGGTCCTATAGCTTAGGGAAATTAAAATCAAAAAGACACAGCCACCCCAAAATTTACAACGGCTCTGTTTACAGGAGCCTCTTCTACAGTACAAGTTAAATATCCCAGAGAACAAATAATTGATAAAGAAGTTGCAGTACTTATGTACAACAGAATACCACTCAGCAATGAAATCTGTGTCACCAGGCCTGTACCAGCATAATGAGTGGATTGAGGCATGATGATTCTAAGTGAAATAAGTCACACAGAAAAAGAAACATCATAAGGTATCACTAATGCACGGAATGTAAACTTGGCTACACATGAACTGAATTACAAAACAGAACAGGGTCTCAAGTTTAGAAAACCAACTTATGCTTGCTTAAGGGGAAAGGTGAGTTGGGGTGCTGCATAAAACCAGAGTTTGAAATTAGCACAGATACCGTTCCATAAGCCAAATACGTAATAGACAAGACCTACCCCTTGCTCAACGAAATGGACTCAACAATGAGGTATCACCTCACACCTGTTAGAATGGGCATCATCTGAAAATCTACAAACAACAAATGCTGGAAAGGGTGTGGAGAAAAGGAAGCCTCTTCCACTATTGCTGGGAATATAAATTGATACAGTCACTATGGAGAACAATATGGAGTTTCTTAAGAAACTAATAATAGAATTACCATATGATACAGCAATCCCAGGACTGGACATATACCCAGACAAAACCATAAATCAAAAAGAGACATTCACCGCAATGTTCATTGCATCACTATTTACAATATCGAGGTAATGGAAGCAACCTAAATGCCCACAGACAGACGAATGCATAAAGATGTGGTACATATATAAAATGGAATATTACTAAGCCATGAAAGGAATGAAATTGGGTCATTTGTAGAGACGTCGATGGATCTAGAGACTGTCATACAGAGTGAAGTAAGTCAGAAAGAGAAAAACAAATCTTGTATATTCATGCATATATGTGGAACCTAGAAAAACTGTACAGATTAACCGTTTTGCAAGGCATAAATAGAGCAACAGATGTAGACAACAATCGTATGGACAACAAGGGGGGAAAGCTCTTGGAGGGGTGGTGGTGGGAGGAGTTGAGAGATTGGGATTGGCATGTAAACATTTATATGTATAAAATAGATAACCAATGAGAACCTGCTGTATAAAAATATAAAATAAAATTCAAAATTAAAAAGAAATAAAATTTAAAAAATAAAACAGAAAAAACAATTATTCCCTTCACATACATGTATTTATATGAATAAATTATTTCCATGCTTATATCTGTAAATACAAAAAAGAGGAATAAAATCTACCTTGAACCAAAAACGAAAAAGAGAAAAAAAAAAACAGAACCCACCAGTTACTCAGAGGAAAACCGTATCAGGGCACTTGCTCCAGTTGTAAACAATTCTGAAGTTGGTCAGTGGTGGGGAATCGTCTCCCATTCAGCCAGCAGCCCCCACACAACAAGCGTCCTCATTGCAAAGCTGGGGCACCGTGCCGAGGCATCTGTGAGTAAACGTGAGCTGAACCCCAGGCCAGTTGCTGCTGAACTGTTCCCGCCCTTCCCAGGTAAAACACCTGAATATATACAAGGACTTGAAAGCCTAGAGGAAGGGCCATGGAGCCACACGAGTGACAGCATGCCAGCTGACTTGGTGCCTGCAGGCCAGCCAGGATGGTCCTGGCCCTGGGTGCTCTTCTGGAAGATTTCCATTTCCCTGCCTGAGATACCCGTCCTGTCCCTGCCCCCACTGCTTTTTTCCTTCCTCACCTCTGCCCAGGGAGAAATTCCAGCAGCAGGTATGGGTGACACATCCTCTTCTTTAGCAGGTGGCAGCCTGGCAACTGCTGCAGAAAGTCCAGCAGAGCCCCACTCACACTGGGCCACCCACAAAGCCGTGGCCTCTCACTCCCTCCCACCAGCCCAGCCCCGAGACTGCTGACAGGGCAGAGAAAATGGCGTCAGGCACAGCTGCAGGGGCTTTTGCTGCCTGGAGTGGTATTTATATTGATCTCAACCCAGGCACACCTGGGGAGGGCTGGCCGGCATGGTAAGGCTGCCCAGGTCAGCCAATCATCACCCCTCAGGGGCTCACAGTTGCAGAAAATGGAACTTGCTGAACCGGCCAGGTCCAAGGAACAGGTGTGGGCTCCTGAGAGTCAGGATAGACAAGGGGCTGCAGCTTTGGCTTGTTTTCTAATCATTTTATCTGGCCCATGAGTGGGAGACAACTTCAAGAAAACCCTCTCCTAATGAGAGGAACCCAGGAGTCAGGGAGAGGAGGGGTGGGTGGTGGTTGGAGACAGAGGCCTGGTGCCCTGGGTGCAGTGGAAGTCTCTGGAAGACCAGGTGGAGGGAGGCCACACAGAGTGATGCCCAGGGTCACAGACCTGTCGGAGCTGCTGTTTGTTAGTTCAAGTCCTGCTCTGAGGTGCTCTGTGTCAGCTCTGAGCGACAGGTGAGCTGGGGGTGCTCTTCAATGAGGGCTATGTGCACGGTTCCTGTGTGCCCAGCCCTGCCACGGTACCTGCAAGGGTAGCTCTGTATCCTGGGAGGGGCCTGACCATGAGAGCCCCGTGGGCTGGGTTGGGGGTGGGGTACCTGCCCAGGAGAGCTCCATATCCTGGGATTGGCCTGACCACGAGAGCCCCATGGGCTGCTGGGGACCTGGTAAAGGATGTCAGGACAGTCAGTGAAGCCACCGAGGATATACCTCCAGTTGCTCCTGATCCCTACACCCTGCTGGTCATTCTACCAACCACCAGGACATGGTATTCTGTATTAGTCTTCAATGATGCCTTCTTTTGTATTCCATTAGTCCCAGAGTCACAAGAAATTTTGGCTTGTGAGTGGCAGGACTCAACATACAACTAAAACAATACTTCCGGGCCGTCTTGCCCCAAGGGTTCAAAAATTCCCACACCATCTTTGGGGAAAGCTTAGCTAACGACCGAAAAGTTCTACCTCTGGAAAAGGAAACCCTCCTTCAATATGCAGACGACATTCTGATCGCCAGCCCTACTAAGGAGGCCTCTGAACTACCAAGCCAATAAAGGATAGAAGTTGTCCAAGAAAAAGCTCAAATATCACAGACTGCAGTGACCTGCCTGGGCTTCATTCTCACACAAGGTCAGAGAAGCCCATCCCAGGAAAGGGAAGAAACCATTTGCAGCCTTACCCCTTTCTAAAACTAGAAGACAGCTTAGGGGTTCCTGGGGAGGCCAGGGTTTGCTGCTTCTGGATCCCTAACTACAGTCTACTAGCTGGGCCTCTATATGAAACACTGAAAGGAAAAGATGATGATCCTTTTGAACAGAATCCAGAAGTGGCCTTTCAAGAATGGAAAGAGCAGTCAATTCAGACCCTTGCCCTGGAACTCCCTAATTGAGCTAAACCCTTTGACCTTTCCATTCCCGGTGAAAGGTGAATCGCCATTGGAGAATTAGTGCAAAAACTGGGACCACTTGAAATGGAACAACGCAAGAATGCCATCCAGGTAGGATAAACTACAGTCACCAAGGGGCTTGGCCCACTGCCACATCTGGCCAAGATACTGGCGGTATCTAAAAACCTGGAAATCAGCAGCCCAAAAGGCCACCTCCCTCCTAAGGGAAAAGGACCCCACGTGGTGATCCTAATCACCAACCATGCCCTGAAGTTGCAGGGTTCGCTCCGTGGGCACACCGACCTCGAGTGAGGAGGCCCTCCAACTCCAACATCCAGAGAGATAACCGGGGGCAACAGGGCACCATGACGACTCGTGTGAACATCACTTGACCTGGAGTTTCTCTCATAAAACAACAATAGTGTGTCCCGAAGGAGTAGACTACTGCTTGCAGGACTTCCTGCACCCGGAGGGGAGCTAATAATCTTGGCGGGGGAACCGTATATCACACCGTCACCATAGAAAAGCCTACAGACACCGTGATGATGGTGACCAATAAGACCGGCTGGACTCCTGTTTACTTCAAAAGGCTGTTGACTCAGTGGCCATCATGGTCCTTGATCACCACTGACCCTGGACTGTCTGGGAGTTGAGCGGGCAGGGCTCTGACACCTGGTGCTGTTTTTACGTTAATTCAGGGGCCTAATTGAAGAAAGAGCAGACTACTGGTCAGAGCATCTAGGCTGGCAGAAACGGTCAGCCTAAGGTGGCCGAACAAATGTGGGGCGGGGTGAAACCGGCCCCCACAGCGTCTCTGCACATCTCTTTCCTGGACCCTTAAAGGTCATTAGAATCTATAACACTTCCAATGCTGGTGCTCAGGCGGACGAGCAGGGAGGCAGGGGTCCTGGGGCCAATCAACGTCACCTGGAGGCTGCTGGGGAGAAGTTCTGACCCTCGTCCCCTGGTATGAGGGCTCCCAACTCAGCACTCAGCAGTTACAGAAGAAGGGTCTGCACCCTCAGCACTCCAAGAATGAGGAACGGGACAAAAGGCAGAGGAGGGGTTTGTCCCCAGCAAAGCCCATTAAAAATCCCTGGGAGATAAAAATAGAATGTGGGCAATAAAGTCAAGTCTGACCTTTTTTATCCTTTGTGCTTTGTCTAATTTCACGTGCTCCTAGGGTCCCGCATGCAGAGGTTCCACACCCGGCACTTCAGACCAGATTTCCTGGTGCAGAATGGCTGGGTCGACACCTCAGCTCCTGGGGCCCAGTGCAGACTCCGAGATATAGAGCCTGAGCTGCAGCCAACCCGGCCCTTGAGAGCTCCGCCCCCTCCCTCCCACTGACTCTGACAGGATCTCTACACAGCAGCCCAGCCCACAGCCCACGGGGTAGTGCATGCTCTCACCTCTCCATTCTCTGATGAAAATATAAAGTTTCCTTTGCTTGGGAACCAAACTCAGTCTCGATCTGTTGGCCCCAATGACACTGGGCAGGGGGACCCTTGTTGGGGTCCACTCTGGAGGATCAGTAACAGAAATTGAGACTATTGTAACTTCAATGAACAGATGTGTGAGCCAAACTGTAGTTAACATAGAACAGTTTATAAGGCTCGGGTAAAATAAGATGTTTCTAACACTTCCATTTGATATTTCCATCACTTTATTATAAGCAAGTTCAGTGAAAAGGTTTGTCTTATTTATCAGGTCAATATTAGAGAAATGAAGTGATTTCTTTCCAAGGATGTACATCTAATAATCTTGGTTAAAGCTTCAATCTTGTTTTAAATGCTTTTCCATTGAAAATGATACCTCTCTTTCAGCTCCCCCATTTCTGAGAAGTATAAAATCTTATAATTTATTATTACCAAAGGGGAAAGGTGGGAGGAGGGATAAATTAACAGTTTGGAATTAACACATACACACTGCTATGTATAAAATAGATCATCAACAAGGAACTACTGTATAGCACAGGGAACTACACTCAATATTGTGCAATAACCTATAAGGGGAAATAATCGGAAAAAGAATAGATATTTTTATTGACATCATCTATCAATGACAGTTAAAGTGTAACCTAAGGGAAGCCGGTGGTGAGTGCTTCTGACCCTGAAGACTTCAGTCATCTAAAGTTTGGACTCTGCCTACTTCCCAAGGCCCTTAATGAACATATGTGTAGCCGTAGCTTAAAAAACTCCCCAGTTTGGGTTTCGGGGAGATACTGATTTTGAAAAAGCCCTGGTGTTCTCCTTACATGAATGGGACTCTTCCTACTGCTAAAACATGTCTGTCACATCCAGAGGATGGTATACCATCTGATCGGGAAGAGTTTGGAAAAGGCATCTCATCTCCTCATCTCCTGGTGCTCGGGTTCACCCCTCCAGCGTCTTTACTAACAGTCTCCCCACTTGGAGATGTCAACACTGTCAACATCCTGTTGCGTACAGTTTGGAATTTGTCCAGAGGATGAAGCGGAAGGATGAGGAACAATGAGAGACAAGTCCTAGGTGTTCAGACAGGCACATGTCACTCTAATTTCCAATCAGGAAGATGAATTGACCAAAGGCTAGGGTTGCCCATGGAAACAGTATAGGGCTTGAGGAAATCCCACTGCTTTGTGGCCAGTTCCCATAAACACAAGTTGAACAATGGAACT